>NC_069503.1:790996024-791296024 GCF_027579735.1 Bombina bombina | reverse complement strand
ATCTAGTGATATCATATCAGAGTTATGGTTGCCTATGTGTAAAGTCAAAGGAAGCGTCTGGTGAGTAAGTGGTCCACTTGATAATATGCTACCGTCAATAACTTTAACAGACACTGGAGTTTGCTTTGAAATCATAGGTATTTTATTCTTTAACACAAAATTCATGTCAATGAAGTTTCCACAAGATCCGGTATCAATTAGAGCAGTTTGTCTGGATCTTGCAGGATTCCCACTGTAAAATGACAGGAATAGTGAGATAGGAGGTAGAGACAAGCTTAGAAAAAAAATTAAGTTGAGGTTGTTTGATCTTACCTATTTTCTGTTTTGCCAATTGGGGGCAGTCTTTTACCTCATGTTTGGGTGATACGCAATATAGGCATAGGTTCAACATCTTCCTTCTGGTTTTCTCTCCTGTGCGGATAGAGGGCCCTTTTCTAAACCCTATCTCCCATTGGTTGTGGCAAGTCCTTTGTAGAAGTGGTAGGTGAGACAGAAGCCTCTTTGTGATACCAATTCTTCTCACTAGCGTCTCTCTCTAAGACGCCTATCAATAGAGATAGCGACTGTGTAGTAATTCCTCCAAGGTCTCAGGTATTCCTATACGTGAGATTTCATCCTTAAGCTCTTCACTTAACCCCAAGACGAAATTGATTTTTGAGAGATATCTCATTCCACATAGCATCTCTTGCATAATCTTGAATGTGTAATGTAAGTTTCGAAGGGTTTTTGGACTGTTTCAAAGCTCTCAAATTATTTTCTGAAGATATCTGTTTGTAAGGATCATCATAAAGTGTTGACATCTCAGAAAAAAATGCTTCAAGTGATCCCAAAATAGGATCTTCTTTTTCAAAGAAGGCATCTGCCCATGCCCTTGGCTCTCCTCTAAGATAGAGATTACAGTTAGTACTCTCGGTTCATTTTGTGGCATATGTTTTATGTTTAAGTTGAAACATGAGCAAACAAGAATTCCTGAATTCCCTAAACTGTGCTTTATTACCAGAGAGAACCTTTCTGGAGTTGATACCGCAGGTTCAGGAGAATGTGGTTTGGCTGCTAAATGTTTCCCTAAGGCAGGTGGTTGGCTGCTAATGTTTCCCTAAGGCAGGCTTTTAGGGCCTGATTCTCTACCTGCAATTCTCTGAATGAGTTAGACAAAAGGTCAACCCTGTCAGACAAACTTTTTAAGTGGTCTGCCATAGTGGTAGGTTCCATTTCCATGTTATGAGTAACAGGAGTTAAGTAATTATAACAAACACGAAAAAATAAAACAAAACAACTTTGTTCAGTTTGATATGTCCTGTAACTTTTCAGGCTGGATTATTATGTAATGTTTACAGTTCTTGTTTAATACTTCATTCAATAATAACAGGTGTTGGTATTCTAGAAAAATAGATTACAGGTAATACTTGAAACAAAATATGTTTTTTGTTTCACAATGCTAACCTTACTGGAAAGGTAATTCTCAGGTTGACAGAAATGACTTTAGTATTGCCAGGGTATAACCCGCTGTATTCCGGTGTTACTAAGAATACAGGGAGGTTATTAATGGCACTAGTTAGATAATCAAAGTTCATCACCTCGCAGGGGGCCGTGGAGGATCAGCTAATTACTTGCCGGGGAATGTTAGAGAAGGCAGGGAACAGTTCGCGGTACACCACAACAACCGGCTTCACAGAGGGAGAGAGACGCTGCTGACAGGAGGCGGGCGGTAGCTGATGACGTAGCCGCTGCTCTGTGCGTCTGTGTCCCAAGGCTGGAGAGGAGAGCCAGGCAGGGTTACAAACTGTGCTGAACGGCAGAGGGAAAAGGGTTAGTAGTTGAAGTCAGTGGTAACTTCTAAGTTCTATAGGCTAGTTGAAATGTTGCTTACACAAGCAGGCTTGGTCAACTTCAATAATCCAGCAACTAGATAGGCAGGTTTATGCTAATTTATAGGGAGGAGGAGTGCTCTTAAAGGTACAGTGTGAGGAAAACGGCATTTCCTTACACCCCTTCACTGCTGGGCCATAAAACACGTGTGTGGTGCACATTGGCATTTAGCAGCCTTCTAATTACCAAAAAGCAATGCCAAAGCCATATAAGTCTGCTATAATGGCATGTCTGGCACACAGTGCTTGGGGCGAAGGGTCCATCTGACCATTGATACCTGGTCTGCAAAGCTATGGTCAGGACAGGTATAATCACCTACACTGCGCATTGTGAAGTGGCATAACCCTTACACATAACCCTTACACTACTGATCAATACAACATCATACCTGATGTTTTAAGCACGTTATTCCAAACAATTTAGGAATGTTAGCTGATTTATGCCCTTTATGGATTAAAAACCAGACTCTGCATCAACTATGTAATTTTCCATGGGAGTTTTGCCATGGAACCCCCCTCCGGCATGCCACAGTTCCAGGTGTTAGTGCCCTTGAAACAACTTTTTCCATCACTATTGTGGCCAGAAAGAGTCCCCTGTGGGTTGTTTAAATTTCGCCTGCCCTTTGAAGTCAATGGCGGTTCGCCCGGTTCGCCGGTTTGGGAACTTTTGTGGAAGTTCGAGTTCTCCGTTCGCGAACCCAAAATTTTTAGGTTTGCGACATCACTAATCCTAATAAGTTAATATGAGGTATGAGATAGGATATGGATAATTAATATATAGAATGCAAGAGTGGTTGCTGCGTTTAAATTTGTATTGACAATAAATGCTATCAAGGGTATTAAATACACTTAAGAATCCTGCAATGTAATGTAATTTAATGTGGCACTGAGATACTTAGTAAGACAGATATGGACCCATAAGAATAGAGAGATACAACTGTAGAACAATGCTGTTTACAACTGTATTGTAGTATTGTAATGAAATAACGAACAACAGCTTTAAAAAATATGATTAACAATAGCCTTAATGTTTTAATATACATATGTACAAGTTATGTTTTCCTTAATTGATTCTATTATATAGGCGTATATAACATATAACCTGGACAATAAGTATTTAATTGAAATACACAAAGACTTCCGAAACTTTGGGACCAGATGCCCTTTTTCAAAATGGAGGAGAAGATTCCGGATATCCGGTTTAGGAACACATGATGATAGAAAAGGACACACTGACATGTGCACATTATTTCCTTGAAAAAGCTTACACAGCGAAACGATCGTCGGAATTAATATCTCTCCAAGCGCGTCTCTACACTTGCATATACACCAGGGGGAGGAGCAACTCAAACTTGTGATCAGGTGGACGGTTTAGCGGTTAAGTTTCTGCTGCCCGAATCCTCTTGCATCAAGGACTGCTTTTTTGAGCAATAATAGTAATTTGTTGCTCTATTAACCTCTGCGAATGGTGTACAATAAGCATTTGTGACGCTTTTATTATGTTATGTTTTAATAAATTATTTTAACTACATTTCTGTGAGAGTACTGTTTACCCACCAGTATAAAGTGGGTGTGCGCATTTCCTTGAGCTTGGTCATTAGCTCCAACCCATGTGAGTAGTCATTTGTTCACAAGCTGAATATATATCCTGGATAATGTTACAGAGTTACACTATGTTGCAATCTTTTGTTTCTTTTCTTTGAGAACATCCAAAGATACAGAAAAGTAGAAGATCCCCAGCAAGAACACGCATATCCTTATATGAACTTTTATTATTTACTATTTTATTTTTGTTGCACGATCTTTGATTGTGGTATCACATTTATGTCACATTTTGCCTTTGTTTGTGATATTTGGTATTTTTTAATTTATAAACCTTTAACTTTTACTAAAGGGACACTAAGCACATTTAGGTACTTTCAGAAGTCTGACTGAACATTCAATTGAAATCCATTTTCAAAATTACTACTATTAACCATTTTAATTATTTTTTTTGTTATCTTTATTTTAAAAATAATTCATCTAGGCTGAGGAGCAAGATAAATTCAATTGAACCCCCATGGAAAAGCACTATTAATTGGTGATGTTCAATCAGGCAAGGTCAACTCATGGAGTTGATTAAAAAATGGTCACAATTCATAAATTGAAATGTTTGATGTAAAATACAGATACAAATAGACTGATGACAATTAGAGAATGTGACTATCCTTACAAAGTTGATTTAAATTGGACGCTCTATCTGAAGCATGAACAATAAAATTGATGTTAGTTTTCACTTTAATCCTCAGAATAAACTTTTCTATTTAAAATAGCGAATGCACATGTGCAAGCCAATCATATGATGAGTCGATTTAACAAATATCTGCCGACCTGATCCGACAGTAAGCATAAGGTCTGGATAGACCTCGCTGAATGCGGAGAGCAATATGCTATCTGTATTCAGCATTGCAACCAGCAGCTCTTGTGAGCTGCTGGTGCAACACTGTCCCCTGCAGACTTGAGGACAATTGGCCACCAGCAGGGGGTTTCAATCCACCCGATCGATACTCGATCGTTTTGAATTCTTGAGATTCCTGTCCTCCTCATCAGAGCAGGTGGACAGGGTTATGGAGCAGAAGTCTTTAAATCGCTGCTCCCTAACTTGTGTTTCTGTTGAGTCCTAATACTCGCCATAAACACGGTCCCTCAATAAATGTGCCTCAACGTATCTCTGTGCATTCATCAATCAGCAGCTATATAGTTTATAGGCATATTCTCATCTTTAAATTTATTTAAAAGAATTGTAGAAACCAAATGTATAACAAATATAGAAATTTACCACATTTAATGCATATTATACATATTTCTCCTATATATTTTTTTTTCATGTCACTTGAAATAAATATTTAAATGAGATACAGGCAACACATTAATTAAGATTAAATCGATATTTATTAAACCAAGCTATTTTTTTTTTTAAATTGTTTAAAAAATATTTAAATATATTTTTTTTATGAAAAAGATTACAAATAATTGACAATAAACATTAAAATCTTAGCCATCTCCTCCTGCAGGGCCCGCACAACCCTGACACAATATCCAGCCCTTGGCTAGCTCATGGCAAAACCTCAGCCATGAACGGCCCAGGTTGGGTGCCCTGATCTTGATCTATAAAAAGAAGACCAAAAGACATATGTTAGATAAATTTCTTTATCAAGATACAATTTGTAAAACATATTATTTTTACTTACATTCAACTCTTGCCACCTCCTCTCAAATTCTGGGCAGTGACAACGGCGTGGTTCTTGAAAATCCCCCAGTACTTGGTTCATCTTGTCAGAGATGAAGCACAATAATGAACAAATGTTAGTATGATCGATGACAACTGCAATATTATACAACCAATATTTCATATAAACTATAAAAATTACCTCTAGAAATTAGAGTTTAAAATAAATACATAAAAATGGACACACAAACCACATTTTTTCTTTCAGCTTTTATAAAGAGACTATAATGTTTTTAATCTTTATCCTTTTTTCTTCTTTTTTTTTTTAAATTGCTTCATTCTTCTATATACTTTGATGAAAAGCATATCTAGATATTCTCCGAGTTGCAGAATTTTTAAATATCATAGAGTGCCTTGTATAATTGTCTCATCCATATACATTGTTATAACTTCAACAAAGGATATATATATATATATAGAATGCAGTAAAATTGATTATTATTAAAAAAAAAAACACAGGTCATATATTATTGGTTGAGTACTGTATCTGCAGCATCAATGCATGTAATCTTTATTCTTTCTGATGAAAACAAAATAAAAATATAAAAAATAATATATATATATATATATATACATATATACATATATTTAGAGAGATAGAGAGATAGAGAGATAGAGATATCAATATATATCTAGATAGCTATCTATATATGCTTTATATATATATAATATTATTATTATATATATATTATTTGAAGAGAACTAGAAGGATCAGCGCTAGGTGTGCCCCCCAAGAACAGTGGTATATTTATTTGTAAATGAGCCAGCAGCCCAATACCTGAAATAAGGATATTTGATAGGTCCCCACCTACCAATGTCCTATTTCTGATTATTGAAAAAATGTGTGGGTGAAAAGATTAGTATTAGGCGCACAGGTCAAAGAACAATGACCTGTTTAGTGTCAATATTAAAAACCAGAGGACAATATTATGCAGATGTAAGTAAGGTGTATGTTATATGTATCACCTGTATTACATGAGTTACAACGTTTACTGTAATTTAGTTTTGTCTTATATCTTACTCAGTATGAGTGAAATGAATTGGGTTACAGCGACTAGATATTGGATTTTAAAAATGAAATTCCACAATATGTAAATGTTATGTGCAACAGACCTAAATAAATGCAAAGATGTGACTTTGAGCCAAGGTCTGCAAATAAATTAGTCCCAAATATGTATAAAATTGTGCAGTATCAATTCATTTTTCTTTATTTCTTTTTTTTCATTAATCTTTTCACATCCACATATTAGAGGTGAGTGCCCCACTTACTAGATTAAACCTCAATCCTATGAGGTATGTAAATGTGTCCCTTTAAGATAAAGTTGTCTCTCAGCAATCCAGAAAAAACTGCTTCTCTGCCTCCTCAGTGTGGTAGAAAGTTAATTTCTCACTTCTTTGTCGAGTCTTTTTTCTCCTTCCAGTGTCACTTGCAGTCATGCACATAGATAGGGGAATATAAATGTGGAAAAAATAGTGCAACACTGTTTGTAGACTTAAAAAACATATATTTATTAAATACGTTAAAAAATGCTCACATTGTTAAACCTCAATACCTATATGAGGATGAGGTATCAATTAGGCTTATCAAGTTTTAGTTGAAAAAAACAGGTTCAATTTTCCACAGCATATAAATTGGTTTGTGTCAGCCGAGCATGCAGGAAACAAGCATAAAAGCAGTTTGTAGTGTACAGTTAAAATACAGTCTCTTTAAAATTTCTCTCAGGAGAGATTTTATATAGACTGCATTTTAACTGTACACTACAAAATGCTTTTATGCTTGTTTCCTGCATGCTCGGCTGACACAAACCAATTTATATGCTGTGGAAAATTGAACCAGTTTTTTTCAACTAAAACTTGATAAGCCTAATTGATACCTCGTCATCATATTGGATTGAAGTTTAACAATGTGAGCTTTTTTGACGTATTTAATAAATATATGTTTTTTAAGTCTACAAACAGTGTTGCACTATTTTTTCCACATTTATATTCCCCTATCTATGTGCATGACTGCAAGTGACACTGGAAGGAGAACAAAAGACTCGACAAAGAAGTGAGAAATTAACTTTCTACCACACTGAGGAGGCAGAGAAGCAGTTTTTTTCTGGATTGCTGAGAGACAACTTATCTTAAAGGGACACATTAACTTACCTCATAGGATTGAGGTTTAATCTAGTAAAGTGGGCACTCACCTCTAATATGTGGATGTCACAAGAGTAATGAAAAAAAAGAAATAAAGAAAAAAGAATTGATACTGCACAGTTTTATACATATTTGGAACTAATTTATTTGTAGACTTGGCTCAAAGTTACATCTTTGCATTTTATTTAGGTCTGTTGCACATAACATATACATATTGTGGAATTTCATTTTTAAAATCCAATATCTAGTCACTGTACCCAATCATTTCCACTCATACTGAGTAAGAATAAGACAAAACTAACATTACAGTAACTTGTAACTCATGTAATACAGGTGATACATATAACATACACCTTACTTACATCTGCATAATATTTTCCTCTGGCTTTAATATTGACACTAAACAGGTCATGTTCTTTGACCTAGTGCGCCTAATACTAATCTTTTCACCCATATATATATATATATATATTATATATATATACCTAGATTTAGATTTAATCTATCTCTATATATGTGCTATACATATATATATATATATATATATATATATATATATATATATATATATATATATATATATACATAAATACTGGATAGATAGATAGATAGATTGATAGATAGATAGATACTCTCTCTCTCTCTCTCTCTCTCTGTCTATTTAAATATGTATATATACAGGGAGTGCAGAATTATTAGGCAAATGAGTATTTTGACCACATCATCCTCTTTATGCATGTTGTCTTACTCTAAGCTGTATAGGCTCGAAAGCCTACTACCAATTAAGCATATTAGGTGATGTGCATCTCTGTAATGAGAAGGGGTGTGGTCTAATGACATCAACACCCCTATATCAGGTGTGCATAATTATTAGGCAACTTCCTTTCCTTTGGCAAATGGGTCAAAAGAAGGACTTGACAGGCTCAGAAAAGTCAAAAATAGTGAGATATCTTGCAGAGGGATGCAGCGCTCTTAAAATTGCAAAGCTTCTGAAGCGTGATCATCAAACAATCAAGCGTTTCATTCAAAATAGTCAACAGGGTCGCAAGAAGTGTGTGGAAAAACCAAGGCGCAAAATAACTGCCCATGAACTGAGAAAAGTCAAAGCGTGCAGCTGCCAAGATGCCACTTGCCACCAGTTTGGCCATAATTTCAGAGCTGCAACATCACTGGAGTGCCCAAAAGCACAAGGTGTGCAATACTCTGAAATATGGCCAAAGGTAAGAAAGGCTGAAAGACGACCACCACTGAACAAGACACACAAGCTGAAACGTCAAGACTGGGCCAAGAAATATCTCAGACTGATTTTTCTAAGGTTTTATGGACTGATGAAATGAGAGGTGAGTCTTGATGGGCCAGATGATGGGCCCGTGGCTGGATTGGTAAAGGGCAGAGAGCTCCAGTCCGACTCAGACGCCAGCAAGGGTGGAGGTGGAGTAACTGGTTTTGGGCTGGTATCATCAAAGATGAAGCTTGTGGGGCCTTTTCGGGTTGAGGATGGGAGTCAAGCTCAACTCCCAGTCCTACTGCCAGTTTCTGGAGAGACACCTTCTTCAAGCAGTGGTACAGGAAGAAGTCTGCATCCTTCAAGAAAAACATGATTTTCATGCAGGACAATGCTCCATCACACGCGTCCAAGTACTCCCACAGCGTGGCTGCAAGAAAGGGTATAAAAGAAGAAAAATTAATGACATGGCCCTCCCTTGTTCACCTGATCTGAACCCCATTGAGAACCTGTGGTCCATCATCAAATGTGAGATTTACAAGGAGGGAAAACAGTACACCTCTCTGAACAGTGTCTGGGAGGCTGTGGTTGCTGCTGCACGCAATGTTGATGGTGAACAGATCAAACACTGACAGAATCATGGATGGCAGGCTTTTAAGTGTCCTTGCAAAGGAAAGGTGGCTATATTGGGTTACTGATCTTGTTTTGTTTTTGAATGTCAGAAATGTATATTTGTGAATGTTGAGATGTTATATTGGTTTCACTGGTAAAAAATAACTCATTGAAATGGGGTATATATTTGTTTTTTGTTAAGTTGCCTAATAATTATGCACAGTAATAGTCCACCTGCACACACAGATATCCCCCTAAAATAGCTATAACTAAAACAAACTAAAAACTAATTCCAAAACTATTCAGCTTTGATATTTAATGAATTTTTTGTGTTCATTGAGAACATGGTTGTTGTTCAATAATAAAATTAATCCTCAAAAATACAACTTGCCTAATAATTCTTGCACTCATCCCTGTACATACATATATAAAAAAAAATTGGTTAAGAATATAGATAAATATATATACATGCATTCTTATATATTTTTAACTATATGTCTATGTATCTATCTATATGAGTAAACTTTATGTAGCATTGTAATAATTATGATGAAGCACGAATTTTCATTCTAAAAATTCATTTTTAATATCTGTTTTTTCTGTCTTTATATTTGTCTCCATAAATAAATTATGTTGATAATCTAAGGATGAACATAATTGTATTTCATTGACCCTCTACAGAAATTATGGGTTGGTGAATGACATGCATTTTTTGGGATGCAAATAAGTTAAATTCCCTGAAAAAAAAAAGGGGCCTGCTTAAAAAAAAATTAGATTATTATCAAAGAAATGTAAGGTAAATTAATGGTAATACAATAAAATAAAAATGATTAGCATACAAATTCATTTCAAAATCATTTTTAATTTTAAAATAATTGCGTCATTTAAGTATCCATCATTTATAAGTATAATACACAATATACTTACATGTACGAACAAGCGCTCGCAATTCATTATAACGCTCTTGCTCGCGCCATCTAAGGTCAGAAAACCTTCTTAGGCAGCTACGCCTAGACCGGCGGATCCCGACACCCTCTTCATTCTCCGCATCATCTCATAGATGATGCAGTTCCGATCCTTGTGCTAGATCCCTATCACATCACCTATGCGCTGCGGGAAATAGCGGTTCATGCCGTAGACTAACATCAACAATTCCCCTTGTGTAAAAGGTTGCACCATTCTGTACTCACAAATTCTCTACTCTCAAAAAAAAATTCTGATTTTTTTTAAGTGCGACACAAATATACCAATGATAGAGAAATATGATTGGTTCTTGCAAGTGTAAATACAAATATTAATATTTGGTTGGCGGATTACATGTATCACGTGTTCATGACGATTAATATGTAATACAAACATTTAAAATAACATATAATACATGTGTCACTAATGACTGACTGTCAATAAATGGAAATGTATTTATCCAAAAAATAAAATACAAACATTTGATCATAGGATTGTCTGGATTTATACGTCGTAAGAGATATTATCAAATATTAAAATATGCGATCCCTTTGTCGGACAATAGCCCCCTCATAATCTTTGTGAAATGGCAGTCAAGTCTGACACCCTGTAGACAAGGATGACACCCTTTAGACAAGGATGACACCTTATATGCAAGGATGATGGATTCACCGTCACTAAATAATTTATATTGCGCCATAAATATATTTTTAAACAATCAATAATATTGTTTTAATGAGACATCAAGACCACAGTTATAGATCATTGTTCGAGGATTATATAAAACAGGCGTCATCAATGACGAAATTATATTAAAGATTTCCTAATACTTTAAAAGTTTTTGATGATTGTATAATTATTAACGGCTGATTGTCTTAGTAGACAAGTATGACAAGGATGACACCCTGTAGACAAGTATGACACCCTGTAGAAAAGGATCACACCGTCACTAAATAATTTATATTGCGCCATAAATATATTTTTAAACATTCAATAATATTGTTTTACTGAGACATCAAGACAACAATTATAGAACGTTATTATTCTAGGATTATATTAAACAGGCGTCAATCAATGACGAAATTATATGAAAGATTTCCTAATACTTAAAAGGTTTTTGATGATTGTATAATTATTAACGGCTGATTGTCTACGTATTACCTATCTATAAAAGGCAATTTAAAAATGGAGTATATTGACCTATGCTTTTACAAGAGCTATAGGTTTTATTCTATTTATTATCATATTTATTTACTTGCTGCGACATCTGTGTACTTTTTTTGTTATGTCTGTGCCTGGGAAGACAAGAGTCTAGACGTAGTGTCCAGTTTAATTTTGAGCAGAACAAAGTTTAGTCACCCTTGTTTTAGAGCACTATGATTTTATTTATGGTTCCAAAGTCCAAAAGACCTCTCTCTCTCCAGAAAAGAAGATATCTGGGAGAGCAATAGCTGGCAGTGTATCCGCGAAGGGAATCATTCCAAAACGGTGGTGCACTGTAAGAAAGATTCTTAGACATCAAGAGAATCTTAAAGGCCAAGCTGGCCAGGGAGAAGCAGGCTGCACTTATCACCGGTGGTGGCACGCCATATGTCACTGAACTATCTGAGTATGAGGTTCGGCTGAGGAGAAGCTGGGAGCAAACATGACGCTCGGTCTGGATTTGATTGGCAAGATACTGACGAGATTGCAGGTAACATTCTATGCGTTATTGATGTTCGCACATGTTTTTGCTTTGTATTGTTTTCTTTGAAATGTTATTAAAATTATGATGTTGCAATAACATAATAATAATATTTGTTTCATGTATTTTGTTTAAGCATCTACCAGTGCTGCTGCTGCTGCAGTTCCAGCTGATGATGCTGCCACGGTCTGGAGATGAGACCCTCCTAATGCTCGTCAGTATCCACAACCGAATCCAGCCACAGCTTCTCCTCGGCTGCCACACACCCGGACATTATGTGCAGCACCCCTGATGGAGCAAGCACTGGCCGATCTACAGGTATGTTTTCTATCATTACTTTGCTTTTAATTATATTGTTCTTACTTGTATGATTGTTCACATTTCTAAATATGTATATTCTATTTTCATTATACAGCTAGAGGTCCCGAGGGGCTTTTGGGACCCCCTCCAAGATCTACGTATCTCCTCCTCAGGTAACAAAAACAAGATCAAACATGAATGTCATGTGTGCTCAGATTATCAGGATTGTCAATAGCTCAATGTGAAAGTTAAATTTGTATTAATGAAGAATATCACTTTCATAAACATTAATGTGAAATAACATAGATTGTTTAAGATAATCTCTCATTTCATAGTATTTCAAAGAATAGGACAGTCAAATGATGTTAGTTCTCCATTTACATAGAACATTTATTTTAGATGTCCCTGTAAATTTATTTTCATGTCCCTGTAATTTATGGCTAACTAAAGATATTAAAAATATTTCAATTTAACAATATTACATTTCCGTATGTGTATATACGGAAATGTAACTATTGTTAAATTGAAATATTTTTAATATCTTTAGTTAGCCATAAATTTACAGCGGACATGAAACACAAACCCTTATTCAGTGAATTAGGATAGAGAATCCTAGATTTAAAGGGACACTGAACCCAAATTTTGTCTTTCGCAATTCAGATAGAGCAATGCAATTTTAATCACTTTCTAATTTACTTTTATTATCAATTGTTCTCTTTGCTCTCTTTATTTGAAAGAAGGCATCTAAGCTTTATTTGGGTTTCAGGAACTCTGGACAGTACTTTTTTAATTGGTGGATGAATTTATCCTATAATCAGCAAGGACAACCAGGTTGTTCACCAAAAATGGGCCGGCATCTAAACTTACATTCTTGCATTTCAAATAAATATACCAAGAGAATGAAGAAAATTTTGATAATAGGAGTAAATTAGAAAGTTAATTAAAATATCATGCTCTATCTGAATCTTGAAAGAAAAAAAATTGTGTTCAGTGTCCCCTTTAATCATATTGAAAATGTAAGTAGATTATTTAATTTGCATCATTACATTTTTATACTTTAGATTAAAAGGTTAACTTTGAAAGCACTGTAGTATCAAAGAATGAAGGTTATAGATGATGATTGGTACATGCATACATGTATAGATATATAGATAGATATACTTATATACTGATTGTGATTGTCTCACCAATGTGTTCAGTGAGCAAATAGTAGTGCATTGTTGCTCCTTCCAAAAAGATACAGAGTAAATTAATACAATTAAATAGAACTATATTTAATTTTGAAATTTAATTTTGTATTCTATAGCTTTAAGGGATACTATAGTTAACATTACAATTTAATGGTTCAGAAAGAGCATACAATTAAGCTTCAAATTTACTCCTATCATACTTTTTTAAATGATTCTCTTGTTATCTTTATTTGCAAACCATAAATGTAAGCTTAAAAGACAGGACATTTTTGGTTCAGCACCTGGTGTACCGCTTGTTGATTGTTGGTCTAAATTTAAAACATCCAATCAACAACGGTATATACATTTGCTGAAACCAAAATGTGCCTGCTTTTAATATTACTTTCTATCTATTTTCAAAGAAAGATAACAAGAGAACTAAAAAGAATTGATAATAGGATTAACTAATAATGTTGATTATAATGTCATGATCTATCTGAATAATGAAAGTTTTGTTCTTACTAGACTATCCCTTTAATGATGATTGAACATATTTGAATTGACAGTCCTTTGAAACGTCAAATAAATGAAGGTTTGGATAATCACCTGTGTATTTCATGATGATTCTTTGAGGCCTATTTATTCAAATGTCTGTTGGACATGATCCGACAGTGCAGATCAGCTCTGACAGACATAGCTGAATGTGGAGAGCAATACGTTCTCAGAGCTCAGAACAGGCGGACAGGGTTATGGAGCAAGCGGGTCTTAGACTGTTCATTGCTTCATAACTGGTGTTTCCGGAGAGCCTGAATACTCGCCAGAAACACGGCCCTTCAAGCTCCATACGGAGCTTGAATAAATGGACCTCTATCTCTCTCTCATGTATTAATCTACAAATGGAGATGGAGATAACCAGTTTATTGCGAGCCTGCAGGTTTTAAGGAAACTGCAGTTATAATCAGCCGTATAAAGAACGCTGCTCCATACCCTTGTAGATATTCACCACAATCGAGTATGATCTTGTTTATTGACCCCCCTCTGCTGACGGTCCATTCTCCGCGACTCTGAAGGAGGCATTCTATGCATTCAGTGAGGTATCATGTCCGACACACCTAAGATAAATAGGCCTATTAAAATATTTTCTGCGCGACACCATTGTCACTACTCAAGCTTCTCACACCATTAGTGGTGCTTGTAATCATGTCATTGATTAATAAACAGTCTAAACAGATTTAGAAAATGTTCAATTAAGAAAATTTATGTTTTGAAAATGCTGTTTGTACGGTGAATAATTTAATACAATGTTGAATATGATATATGTTTTATAATATGCCCCTTTAAAATTAAAAATGTATATCAACATTTGTATTTATTTTATCCATTTAAGATAACCTAAACTATACAAATCATTAATGTTAAATGGTTAATTTAAATCTTGAAATGATTTATTTAAGATATATGTTTAATATCATATGCATTTAATCCTTCAAATTACATTGTTACATAACAATATATATTTAATTTTTCATTTCTTTAGATATCGAACATGCATTTGAGGTTTGAAGGAGATCGACTGTTGTCTTCGAGTGATGAGAGATCTGACGGAGGAGTCGTCCCTGGGGAAAGACACAATATCGTCCAATCCCAGGAACAGGGAATCTCCCAGGGGACATCAAATATGGAATCTCTCATCCATTCTGCCCCTCCCTGATCCAGAAAGACACAGCTTGTTCTGGACACTGGGTGCCCCTCCTGACCCCTGTTGGTCATGCCCCACTCAGCTCATGACCGGTGCTGATCCTGGCCATGAACTGCCTTCCATCAATGATGAGGAGGCAGTTGTGGAAATGTTAAATCTGGCCAGGCAGTACTGGGAAGATCACCATGAGTTGCATGGGGGCATTAAGATTATCTGTTGAGCAACAGGGGCAGGATAATAGAGAGGGGCATTACCAGTAGTAAGGGAAAGATTAGATAGAGAGAGGGAAAGGGTTGAGGATAGAATCAGCTAGAATAGGATTTAGAGAGCGAAAGATTTGAATATGAATGCCATAGGGAGAGTGCAATATTAGACTTAGATAGGGATTAGATTTATTTATGAAAGGCAGAGGTGATAGTGGATAGATTAAACTTTGATAGGGAAAGATTAGAATTAGATAGGGCCCAGGGCAGCCTGAAGAACGGTTAGAACACCAGCCACTGGGAGATGGCAGGAGCGAAGACAAACAGGGTTTTTAATTCGACAATATGTTTTTAACTTTTTGGAGAAGGGGAACAAGGGAGAGATCACCCCCCTCTCTCCATCACCCCCCAAAAAAAAATATTAGGGTGTTTTAATTTGCTAATTTTATTAGGGTTTTTTAATATGCTCACTATTTTTAAGATTAGTTTTATTATGTATGTTCTTCTTTTATTTGTAATTTGCATTTTGTATTTGTTTTATTATGTCTATCTGTATGTTTTTATGTTTTTTATTATTTTTTATTAAAAAATATGGATTTAATATTTTTTAATTATTAATTAATGTTTTTATTTGTTAATATTTTTATATTAAAAATATGGATTTTAATTTTTTAATTTATTAATAAATGCTTTTATGTAGTTATAGTTTTTAAATTAAAAAATATGGATTTTAATATTTTTTAATTATTAATAAATGTTTTTATGTTGTTAATATTTTTAATTAAAAAAATATGGATTTAATTTTTTTTAATTATTAATAAATTTTGTTATGTTTTTTATTATTTTTTTAAAATAAATACAATATTTAATAATTAACAATAAATGTGTTTGTTATTACTTGATTCACACATTACAAATGACTGATTTTCCAAATTCAATGCAGTTGTAAGATATTATCTATTCTTATAATTTAAGGTTAAATTAATAAACATATTTAGATAGAATTTTGAATTAAAATATAATATTGAGCTTTTTGATAAACAAACTCAATTAGAATAAAGGTTACCTGAATCAATAATTATAATATTCATTGTTAACATGGGATATTACATTATATGTATCTTTTCTTAAATTGTGTAAATTTAATCATTTTTACAATTAAAAAAAAGGAATGGTGAACACCAACAATCAAATTATTTATAAAAAATTGGAGTATTTAACGTGACGATAACCCTATTTGTTTTCTTTTGTGATTCAGAATTGAGCATCCCAATTTTAAGCAACATTCAAATTTACTCCTATTATCAATCTTTAGTTGTTTTCTTGATATCCTTATTTGAAAAACAAAGTCCATAACCTTGGACAGAACTTATTTATTGGGGATGAATGTACACAAATCAACAATAACAAACCAGGTAGTTCAACAAATTGGTCCGGAATCTAAAGTTACCTAAGTTTTTTTCAAATAAAGATACCAAGAGAATGAATAACTTTTTCGAATAGGAGTAAATTAGAAAGTTTTTAAAATTGAATGCTCTGGGGGCGGAGCTGACTAACAAGGATAGTGGACGTGTCTGTATGGGAGCTCCTATGTAATAACAACTAAAGATGAGCAAATATATAGCTATCTAATGTTTTCAACCTCTCACATTTTGGCAGTTTAAGGGTAATACGATCTACCTCTTTCCCTAAAAATAACCCTTCAACTTGGCAGACTCTAACTCTACTTTAACAGCGCACTGTTTGGGGGTCCTGCTTTATTCTGGCGAGGCGAGTTTGGGCGTAATTTTATCTTATTCTGCAGAGTCCCTATCTTGCCTCTGCAGCATGGATCTAATGGCTGCACTTCACAAGTTTGAGGATCGTTTATTTGCAGTGCCCTGGATACTCATTATTCTGAAATAAACCTTCTACTCTTACAGCTTTGCGAACAGTTCCCTAACTCACATGCTGCGCAAGATGGCGGGGACAAATCGGGAGCCGCTAGCACTACTGACATCCAAGATCTCATGAGTCCTGATATCTCAATCTCTCAGAAAGTGGCCGCTGTATCTCCCGGGGTCTCCAGGCAGCATTATAGCCAGTGCGGCGATGACCTGACAGACACCTTAAGAGTGATGGGGCCTGGATCGGCTGCACCGGAGTTTAAGTCTGCAAAAGACTTGGATCTATTCACCTACCTAACGGATTTCATGAAAGCCACATCGCACAAACTGATCTCTGGAGCCGCCCGGATCTTTCACCTTCTAGAGGTACAGACACCCACGATCTCCCTACCTCTCCTAGTGGAGGCACCATATGGAACCTCTCATTGGAGGCATACGATCTCTCCTTCTCAAGACAGCTCTTAAGAAAATGCGAGGCAACAATCACAGGTATTGGCTAGAGGCAGACTAATAAAGAAGCCATAACAGCTTGGGTCGGTTCTATGGGGTACATGAAATAAAAACTTTTTGTTTGTGTTGCATTTACTTCTGGAGCTTACACGTCATCGAGGCACAGCATTTGCTTAAGACCCTCCTACTGCACTTATAACTCATGCTCCTGTCACTGGAAGATATATATGATGGCTGAAATGCTAGATACGGCTACACCTCCCAGTCAGTTTGAGACTTTAATTCAGCAGGAAAACTTACAAGCTCATCACCATCGGTCTATGTAACCCCTCAAACCCTCAAAGATGACTATTTTCTGTTTAAACTTTCATGCTTCTTTTGTTTTTTATTAGAAGGTTATGTTGACTGCAATACTCTAGGACTCACTCTTTTCTATATTTATCACTCCTAGTAAGCCTTATCACAGATTCTTGCCCTATGTCCTATTCATTACTTTTGGCATAAAAGGGAACCTGACCCTAGCTATAGTGAAGTGTTTTATCATGGGAAAACCTCGGGAAGTATCATATGGCATTCTCTCTAGGCAAACTATTGCATTTATATCAGACTATAAGGGCCACATAATAATTTCCCTATCCATTAATTTGCATAGACATACACTACTCAGGACTTTATTCCTGTTGCTTTTAAGACCTATATGTTTATGTATACTAGGACAGTAGTGCCATCGCCTACTAGATCAGATCTCATGCTTCCCTAAAATGTAGCTGCTATACATATATGTTTCACTTTTTCAATACCTACGCTATAACTCATGTTCCTCAACTGCATAGATCCCCACACTGTTATAGCGTCATCAGGTTATGCTTCTGTTCACTCATTGGTTCTAAGTTGCTGCGAGAAGTTTGGGCCCTGCTGCTTTTATTCAAGTTTTTGGGTAAGTGGGAAGGTATAGCTAAGTTTAGTCACTTGCTGTTAATGATCCTAATATAATATCATATTTACTAAATGGCATAGAGAGTTCAAAAGGCATATGTAATTATCAATACTTTGAGTTCATATGGTTGTCTTAGGCCTATGGTACTGAGCTTTGTTATCTATGTTTGTCTTATGTTTGGTATCTGTGTTCTAGGCATTTTAAGTGATATCTTCATCTCCCCCTATATAGGGGAACTCTCTCTACTAAATCCATTCATGCTCCCAATTAATATTAGCATACCCCCTATGTAGACTTTATTGGTAGCACAAATTTTGTGCCCATGCTGAGCTCCTCTCTTCCCTTTCCCGCCGGTACATGTTGCCTGCGGGTCATATCCCTATTCCTTTTTCCCACATCGGTTATAGCTAGCATTTCCCCAGGAGAGGAGCTCGCCCAGAAGTCCCCTATTCGCCATACTTCTTAATATCCCCCCTCTTGCATAACTTTATTATGGCCAAAACCAGCATGCTCCCCTAATTGTCTGTCCCATAGTTTACAAATCTTGTCGTGTTGACAGTGCTAAACCATTCCAAGCTCTGACAACGCTTCTTTACTATTAGTCCATCACCCTTATAGGTGTAACCATATCACTAGAGGGGAAACTCAATGGCAGAGACTATTTACCTGCCAGCTCTACAGGTATCCGTATATGGTATCTCATTACTCCAATAACAGCAGAGCACAACTTATCCTAAGGGGTACCTAGAATGGTCTACTCTCCTCCCCCTCCAGCTTCCAACGATATATGCGCTCTAGCCCTGAAGACACACGCAGCACATAGTATGCCCCCTTAAAGTCACTATTTTATCCACTGCAACGGTCCATATATGGTATACATAGTCTTATAAAATAACCCATACTGCAGTCTTTACAGACTGAGCTCCGCCCCCCCCTGTTTTTTCCCTCCCCTTCCCTCCCCCCCTACCAATATTCGAGTGGCTCTTGTCCACTGTAATCCCTCTTCCTTCCGGTGTTCTAAGCCTACTTGTGTCATGAGGAAAAGGTAACTCCCCACATCATCATAGAAATATTCATCCTATTCATCCTAGAGATGTAGGAGATCAGAATACAGTTATTAAGAATATAAAATGAAGTTTCCTTTCATTCGCCCCAATCGATATCTGACACCTCCTAGACACAACTTTGGTCTATACATGTTAGAGCTAGCCTTATTGTATTATTTTGGTTATGTATATTTCTCTGAGCCTTTTAAATTGTGCGACTTAACTTGATATATAGGTCATCTACTCCTTACTAGCCTAACAGACATAATAGGTGTCACAGACCTTGGTGATGTATTCTTCAATTACTGCTATGACTGGGCGAATGTTGTATATTGTATTTGTATTCTGTGTACCTTTTGAAACTTCAATAAAAAAAAATTTGCAAAAAAAAAATAAAAAAATTGAATGCTCTATCTGAATCACAAATAGAAAATTGTTTGGTTCAGTGTCTCTTTATTATTTCTAACATTAAAATAAATATCGTAATGTGTGTGTATATATATATATAAATATTTTTTAAATTATTGATTTTTTTAAAAAAATTAAAATTAATAGTTTACTAAAAAACTGAAATTGTATCAGTGGCCTGCCAGAATATGCATATAGAAAAGCTATTCATAGAGGTAAAAAATATATAAATATAACATTGTTGTTAATGGTAAAGACGGGAATGTGTATAAACCAAACAATTAAACACCTTTATTTTGTAAAAAAAATATGATGTTTAAAGTCACTTTAAGCATGGACATGCCTCTGCTCAAGAACATATCAAAGAATCATCCATACATTTTAAAACAAAGAAACATTAGAAATACATAACTAACTCATAATTGCACATCAAAGATGAAATAAATTATCAAAGTTTTAGTTAACCCATTTAGACAAATAGTACAAGCACAGGTACCTTGGCAATGTTCTTTAAAATAAACAGTGTCCCCCTAAACTGACAGTGTAAGCTATAAATCCAAACAATATGTGAAGAAATGAAGAATGCACATGTAAATAAAGCTTATATTTCTCAATATTTAATACATAAGAGAGTGAAGAAGAGAGAGAGAGATTGTGAGAAATAGAGATTGAGGGAGGGAGAGAGATTTTGAGAGATTGTGAGAGAGAGAGAGATTGAGAGAGAGAGAGAGAGAGAGAGAGAGAGAGATTGAGAGAGAGAGAGAGAGAGAGAGATTGAGAGAGAGAGAGAGATTGAGAGAGAGATTGAGAGAGAGAGCGAGAGAGAGAGATATTTTGAGAGATTGTGAGAGAGAGGTTGAGATAGAGAGAGAGATTGAGAGAGAGAGAGAGAGAGAGAGAGAGAGATTGAGATAGAGATTGAGAGAGAGATTGTGAGAAAGAGAGATTGAGAGAGAGAGAGAGAGAGAGATTGTGAGAGATTGTAAGAGAGAGGTTGAGAGAGAGAGAGAGAGATAGAGAGAGATTGAGAGAGAGATTGAGAGAGAGATTGAGAGAGAGAGAGATTGTGAGAGAGAGAGAAATTGAGAGAGAGAGGGGGGGAGAAAGGGAGAGAGAGACAGTGATATAGTGACAGACAGAGATTGCAGGAAACACATGTAAATATACATTTATAAACCTGTAGTGCTGCTACTTCCATAAATGTTAACAAAAAAATGTAATTTCAATTTTATATTAGTTTAATGTGACAGTGAAATTAAAAAATTATTATTTTTAATTATTTTTTTAAAATTCATATAGATAACATTGATCTCATGCACGTTAAAGGGACACTGAACCCAAATTGATTCTTTTTTGATGCAGATAGAGCATGACATTTTAAGCAACTTTGTAATTTACTCCTATTCTCAAATGTTCTTCATTATTTTGTTATCTTTATTTGAAATGCAAGAATGTAAGTTTAGATTCTGGGACATTTTTGGTGATAAACTTGTTTTGTCTAAAATGCAAGTATGCCTAAAGAAATGAAATAAGTGATCATTTTTAAAAAGGAAAGATAGAAGCTAAACACATATTTAAAAAAAAAAATCTTTTTATAGTCTTACAAATAACAACAGAGTCAAATGTAGATCTCATTTTTTTTTTATTTAATGAGATTTTATTAAACTTGTTTCATCAACTTTACATTGAACAATTGCAACATTTGTCAAAAATGAACCACTTTCAATCAATGGCTTTACAATGATATACAATATCATTCCTTGAATCGACAATATTTGCTGAACAGTAATCCAAAATATGTCAGCTTTTGGAATAAAAAAAATAATGTAAAGTAAAGAAAAACACAAATAAAAACTGTATGTTGTACAATAAACATTATTGCCCAAAAAACACCTGGATATACAGGGAGTGCAGAATTATTAGGCAAATTAGTATTTTGACCACATCATCCTCTTTATGCATGTTGTCTTACTCCAAGCTGTATAGGCTCGAAAGCCTACTACCAATTAAGCATATTAGGTGATGTGCATCTCTGTAACGAGAAGGGGTGTGGTCTAATGACATCAACACCCTATATCAGGTGTGCATAATTATTAGGCAACTTCCTTTCCTTTGGCAAAATGAGTCAAAAGAAGGACTTGACAGGCTCAGAAAAGTCAAAAATAGTGAGATATCTTGCAGAGGGATGCAGCACTCTTAAAATTGCAAAGCTTCTGAAGCGTGATCATCGAACAATCAAGCCTTTCATTCAAAATAGTCAACAGGGTCGCAAGAAGCGTGTGGAAAAACCAAGGCGCAAAATAACTGCCCATGAACTGAGAAAAGTCAAGCATGCAGCTACCAAGATGCCACTTGCCACCAGCTTGGCCATATTTCAGAGCTGCAACATCACTGGAGTGCCCAAAAGCACAAGGTGTGCAATACTCAGAGACATGGCCAAGGTAAGAAAGGCTGAAAGACGACCACCACTGAACAAGACACACAAGCTGAAACGTCAAGACTGGGCCAAGAAATATCTCAAGACTGATTTTTCTAAGGTTTTATGGACTGATGAAATGAGAGTGAGTCTTGATG
This sequence comes from Bombina bombina, assembly GCF_027579735.1. Taxonomy (NCBI): domain Eukaryota; kingdom Metazoa; phylum Chordata; class Amphibia; order Anura; family Bombinatoridae; genus Bombina; species Bombina bombina. The sequence goes on along the minus strand of NC_069503.1, from coordinate 791,273,593 downwards.
GGTCAGATGGATGGGCCCGTGGCTGGATTGGTAAAGGGCACACAAGCTGAAACGTCAAGACTGGGCCAAGAAATATCTCAAGACTGATTTTTCTAAGGTTTTATGGACTGATGAAATGAGAGTGAGTCTTGATGGGCCAGATGGATGGGCCCGTGGCTGGATTGGTAAAGGGCAGAGAGCTCCAGTCCGACTCAGACGCCAGCAAGGTGGAGGTGGAGTACTGGTTTGGGCTGGTATCATCAAAGATGAGCTTGTGGGGCCTTTTCGGGTTGAGGATGGAGTCAAACTCAACTCCCAGTCCTACTGCCAGTTTCTGGAAGACACCTTCTTCAAACAGGAAGAAGTCTGCATCCTTCAAGAAAAACATGATTTTCATGCAGGACAATGCTCCATCACACGCGTCCAAGTACTCCACAGCGTGGCTGGCAAGAAAGGGTATAAAAGAAGAAAATCTAATGACATGGCCTCCTTGTTCACCTGATCTGAACCCCATTGAGAACATGTGGTCCATCATCAAATGTGAGATTTACAAGGAGGGAAAACAGTATACCTCTCTGAACAGTGTCTGGGAGGCTGTGGTTGCTGCTGCACGCAATGTTGGTGGTGAACAGATCAAAACACTGACAGAATCCATGGATGGCAGGCTTTTGAGTGTCCTTGCAAAGAAAGGTGGCTATATTGGTCACTGATTTGTTTTTGTTTTGTTTTTGAATGTCAGAAATGTATATTTGTGAATGTTGAGATGTTATATTGGTTTCACTGGTAAAAATAAATCATTGAAATGGGTATATATTTGTTTTTTGTTAAGTTGCCTAATAATTATGCACAGTAATAGTCACCTGCACACACAGATATCCCCCTAAAATAGCTAAAACTAAAAACAAACTAAAAACTACTTCCAAAAATATTTAGCTTTGATATTAATGAGTTTTTTGGGTTCATTGAGAACATGGTTGTTGTTCAATAATAAAATTAATCCTCAAAAATACAACTTGCCTAATAATTCTGCACTCCCTGTAGTCTGCTCAAGCTTTGACTCCCAGAGCATCATGCTCCAGCAATGGTTCGATGCACTGACCATACTCCTGGTTATCCAAGCTCTCCAGATCTATATCCGGGATTTTTAGGGCAATATTATGCAACATACAGCAAACCATAAAAATTAAGTAGACTTTGGAGGGGGCGTACTGAAGAACACCACCAGAGATGTCCAAGCAGCGGAAACGACTCGTCTTCAGTATGCCAAAGGTGCGCTCGATCATGGATCTTGTTGCAATGTGTGCACGGTTGTAGCGCACCTCTTCCACTCCGTTGGGGTTTTGGACGGGTGTGAACAGCCACGGAAGACACGAATATCCAGAATCACATGCATAAACAAAATAGATCATTGACATTAGCAATCAAAATGAATAAAATAGATCATATACATATGTTAGAGTATCTAAGAGATATTTACCTATCAGGATTCCCTCTGGCATTTGGCCCCCCTGGAAGCGTTGGTATATGGCCGAATTCCAGAGGATGAAGGAATCATGATTGCAGCCAGGGAGTCCAGATTGAACATTCATTATCCTCAACCTGGCATCACAGATGACCTGGATATTCAGTGAGTGGTTGCATTTCCTATCCCGGTAGGGCTCCTCTTGACCACTGGGAGGCTGCACCAAGATGTGGGTGCTGTCTATGGCCCCCAATACCATTGGCAATCCAGCTCTAAGGTAGAACTGGAGCTTGACAGCATTCCACTCCTCCTGTGTATTTGGGAAGTGGACATGATGAACTAGGCGTAGGTGCAAAGCATCAAGGACAACCTTCAGATGATGTGAGAAGGTTGCCTGGCTCATACCAATGCCTAGACCTGTCACAGCCTGGAATGACACAGTTGCCAAGAAATAGAGGACCGCAAGCAATTTAACCATCCCAGGGATTGCCCTAGTTCTTCCAGTGAGTGGCTCGAGAGAGTCCACGATCTCAACATAGAGGCTCTCAATAGAGGCCCTATCCAGTCGAAATCGACGGACCACCTCTTGGTCACTGAGGGCATGGAGCCCAATACTTGGGTAGAAAACCCTTGGCACTCGCTGGCGTCTTCCTTGTCGTACTGCAGCCATCAACACCCATCTTGCCCTGCGTCTCCTGAATAAAAGAACAAACTGGACAGCATTGAGGATGTCCATTCTCAATGCTCCACCAAATGATAATGAAATGCAGTGATTGAAGAGCCCCTTTTATAACGTCTACTTTAACAGATGTAAACATTTTCAGTAATTGAATAAATGATGCGCCAAATATTAGCTAACAAATGACTTGCACACTTTGATTACTATCGCGTCATTTTACGCGCAATTAAATTAACTAATTTATTTTAAAAAAATGGATTTGTGTTATTTCTTGCATCATTTGATGAGCACGATGGGATGTCCAAATGAATATCTGATTAAGCCATCCAGGTGTGTTTATCAGCTGTAAGAAATGCAGGTGTGTTTGTGCAATTAACAAAATTAATTATGAAAAACACATGAGTATTTGGCTCTAGTTTCAATGTTATTTCTGATTTTTCTGTGTTTGGATGGCAGCATTATGAAGGTTAAAAAGGTCAGTGATTACTGTGTTTCTAAGATTAAATATTAAATACATACGCCTGGATTACGAGTTTGGAGTTAACGGGGGTGCGTTGCTAACGAGCCTTTTTTTTCTAACGCTATCTTAAGACAACGCTAATATTACAGTTTTTTTAAACCTGCCGTTAGCCGCAAAAAGGTGAGCGTAGAGCAAAATTTAGCTTCACATCTCACCTCAATACCAGCGTTGCTTATGGTAGCGGTAAGCTGGCTAAACATGCTCGTGCACGATTTCCCTATAGGAAACAATGGGGCTGAGCTGGCTGAAAAAAAAAACTAACACCTGCAAAAAAGCAGCGTTCAGCTTCTAATGCAGCCCCATTGTTTCCTATGGGAAAATAAAAAATATGTCTACACCTAACACCCTAACATGAACCCCGAGTCTAAACATCCCTAATAGTACACTAATTAACCCCTAATCTGCCACCCCCACTATTGCTGACACCTACATAATATTATTAACCCCTAATCTGCCACTCCGGACACTGCCACCACCTACATTATCCCTATGAACCCCTAATCTACTACCCCCAACATCGCCAAACCCTACATTATAGTTATTAACCCCTAATCTGCCACCCCCAACGTTGCCACCACCTACCTTCAATTATTTACCCCTAATCTGCTGACCGGACATCACCGCCACTTTAATAAATGTATTAACCCCTAAATCGCCACACTCCCAACTCGCAAACACTAGTTACATTTTATTAACCCCTAATCTGCCCCCCCAAAGTCGCCGCCGCCTACCTACATTTATTAACCCCTAATCTTCCGACCGCAACATCGCCGCTACTATAATACATTTATTAACCCCTAAACCTAAGTCTAACCCTAAGTCTAACCCCCCTAACTTAAATATAATTTAAATTAAACTAAATTAATTTAACATAATTAAATAAATTAATCCTATTTAAAACTAAATACTTACCTATAAAATAAACCCTAAGCTAGCTACAATATAACTAATAGTTACACTGTAGCTAGCTTAGGATTTATATTTATTTTACAGGCAACTTTGTATTTATTTTAACTAGGTACAATAGTTATTAAATAGTTATTAACTATTTAATAGCTACCTAGCTAAAATAAGTACAAAATTACCTGTAAAATAAATCCTAACCTAAGTTACAATTAAACCTAACACTACACTATCATTAAACTAATTACCTAAACCACCTACAATTATTTACAATTAAATTAAATAAACTAAATTACTAAAAAAAACAAACACTAAATTACAGGGGAAAAAAAAGAATTACAAGAATTTTAAACTAATTACACCTAATCTAATCCCCCTAATAAACTAAAAAATCCCCCCAAAATAATAAAATTCCCTACCCTACACAAAATTACATATAGCCCTTAAAAGGGCCTTTTTCGGGGCATTGCCCCAAAGTAATCAGCTCTTTACCTGTAAAAAAAAAATACAATATCCCCCCAAAATTACAACCCACCACCCACACACCCAACCCTACTCTAAAACCCACCCAATCCCCCCTTAAAAAAACCTAACTCTAAAACCCTGAAGATCACCCTACCTTGAGCTGTCTTCACCCAGCCGGGCACAAGTGGTCCTCCATACGGCAGAAGTCTTCATCCGATCGGGGCATAAGAGGTCCTCCAGACGGTAGAAATCTTCATCCAGGCAGCATCTTCTATCTTCATCCTTCCGGAGCGGAGCGGGTCCATCTTCAATCCAGCCGACGCGGAGCATCCTCTTCAAATGAATCGGAATTAAGGTAGGAAAAATCCCATTGGCTGATGCAATCAGCCAATAGAATCAAACTTGCATTCTATTGGCTGATTGGAACAGCCAATAGAATGCGAGCTCAATCCTACTGGCTGATTGGATCAGCCAATCGGATTGAACTTCAATCCAATTGGCTGATTACATCAGCCAATAGGATTTCTCCTACCTTAATTCCGATTGGCTGATAGGATTCTATCAGCCAATCGGAATTCAAGGGACGCCATCTTGGATGACGTCATTTAAAAGAACCTTCATTCTTCGTTAGGACTTCGTTTGAAGAGGATGCTCCGCGTCGGCTGGATTGAAGATAGACCCACTCCGCTCCGGAAGGATGATGATAGAAGATGCCACCTGGATGAAGATTTCTACCGTCTGAAGGACCTCTTCTGCCCCGATCGGATGAAAACTTCTGCCGTATGGAGGACCAATTGTGCCCGGCTGGGTGAAGACGGCTCAAGGTAGGGTGATCTTCAGGGGGTTAGAGTTAGGTTTTTTTAAGGGGGGATTGGGTGGGTTTTAGAGTAGGGTTGGGTGTGTGGGTGGTGGGTTTTAATGTTGGGGGTGTATTGTATTTTTTCTACAGGTGAAAGAGCTGATTACTTTGGGGCAATGCCCTGCAAAAGGCCCTTTTAATAGTTATTTGTAATTTAGTATAAGGTAGGGATTTTTTTTTTATTTTGGGGGGGATTAGATTAAGTGTAATTAGTTTAAAATGTTTGTAATTCTTTTTTTCTGTAATTTAGTGGGTTTTTTTTAGTAATTTAGTTTATTTAATTTAATTGTAATTAATTGTAGGTAGTTTAGGTAATTAGTTTAATGATAGTGTAGTGTTAGGTTTAATTGTAACTTAGGTTAGGATTTATTTTACAGGTAATTTTGTACTTATTTTAGCTAGGTAGCTATTAAATAGTTAATAACTATTTAATAACTATTGTACCTAGTTAAAATAAATACAAAGTTGCCTGTAAAATAAATATAATTCCTAAGCTAGCTACAATGTAACTATTAGTTATATTGTAGCTATTTTAGGTTTTATTTTATAGGTAAGTATTTAGTTTTAAATAGGATTAATTTATTTAATTAATTTCGTTTAATTTAAATTATATTTAAGTTAGGGGGGTTAGACTTAGGGTTAGACTTAGGTTTAGGGGTTAATAAATTTATTATAGTAGCGGCCACGTTGGGGTCCGAAGATTAGGGGTTAATAAATGTAGGTAGGTGGCGGTGATGTTGGGGGGGCAGATTAGGGGTTAATACAATGTAACTAGTGTTTGTGAGGCGTGAGTTTGGCGATTTAGGGGTTAATACATTTATTAAAGTGGCGGCAATATCCGGTTGGCAGATAAGGGGTTAATAATTGTAGGTAGGTGGCGGCAGATTAGGGATTAATTAATATAATGTAGGTATTGGCAATGTTAGGGGCAGCAGATTAGGGGTTCATAGGTATAATGTAGGTGGCGGCGATGTCCGGTCGGCAGATTAGGGGTTAAAAACCTTTATTATAGTGTTTGCGATGTGGGGGGGGGCTTGGTTTAGGGGTTAATAGGTAGTTTATGGGTGTTAGTGTACTTTGTAGCACTTTAGTTGAGAGTTTTATGTTCCGGCGTTAGCCCATAAACTACTGACTTTTAAATGCGGTCGAAGTCTTGACAGGAGAGGGTCTACCGCTCACTTCTTCCAAGACTTGTAATACCAGCGTTAAGCAAATCCCATTGAAAAGATAGGATACACAATTGACGTAAGGGGATTAGCAGTAGCCTTGAGTCACGGAAGAAAAGTGAGCGGTGAGCCTGTACCTGTCAGACTCGTAATACCAGCGTTAGGTAAAAAGCAGCATTGGGACCTCTCAATGCTGCTTTTTAAGGCTAACGCCAAACTCGTAAACTCGGTGATAGTGTTGTATTGACATTTGCAAACCTAAGTAACAAAAATAATGCAATGTAGAACATTATGATGTGAAATATTGTTTGATATCCTTTATGTGATTCCTAATACCATTTAAATTCATTTCAATGAATTTTGAAAGCGCAAAGTTAAAAAGTGACATAAATGTAGCAAAGCACAATTTTAAAGGGCATTTTAGAACCAAAAAAAGGATCATAGCAACTGAATTAAAACCGTGACATTATTATAAAAGTAATATGAGGGAATTACCTTTTAAGCCTCCACGATGCTGCCATACAAACATAAAATCAGAGTTCATGTCATGCCTATATGCATAATTAATTGATAGCCTAATTTGTATTGTGCATAATTAATTGATAGGCTAATTTGCATTGTGTATAATTAATTTATAGCATTATTGCTGTGCAGTGTTTTCATTCTTTTGCTATCCTTTGTGTAAATATGCTTTTCTTTTTAAAAATCTTTTAAATTGCTGTGCAGTGTTTTCATTCTCTTGCTATCCTTTGTGTGAATATGCTTTTCTATTTTAAAATCTACTTAACCTCTTAAGGACATATGAAGGAATTTTTCCGTCATAAAACAATTGAGCAAACTGAAAGCTGTGTCCTTAAAGGGTTAATTGTTGTGCAGTGTTTTCATTCTCTTGCTATCCTTTGTGTGAATCTGCTTTTCTTTTTAAAAATCTTTTAAATTGCTGTGCAGTGTTTTCATTCTCTTGCTATCCTTTGTGTGAATGTGTTTTTCTTTTTACAATCTTTGAATTATAGGAATGGAATAGTATTTATAAAAGAGTATACATATTTAATAATGCCTTCGAGTATTATTAGGTGATATGCTTCACTCTAGCAGCATCGGACATAAGATTTCTGTTTTCCAATTCCCATTGTCTACTATAGCATCCGTGACCTCTAAGGCGGCGGATTGAAAACTAGGTACACTGCGTCGTATAAGTCGCGAGCGTAAGTGGTCATTTTTTGATAACTTATAAAAATATTCCAATTGTGTTGAATAAGACTGTGAATGCACACAATTTCGTGACATTTCCAGAGGTTTTCTATCCGCAGCTATCTGCATTGAATTGAGAGCACCGGATCGTATGTTACGTCACAAAATTCGAATTCTTCCAATCTTGACACTTTGATAACTACGGCGATGCAATCTTGCGACAAGTACGACGTGGAATTCTGCAGTATTTTTAGTTGACGCTTTGATAAATAGAGGCCCTGGAAGCAGGGCCGGTGCTCCCACTAGGCAAACTGGGCAGCTGCCTAGGGCGCACTGCTGGCTAGGGCGCAGCTGGCTCCAACCTGGGTTCCCAAGACTCCACCGGTGTTCTATCAGAAGAGTGAACACCTCAGACTAGCGAACCCCTAGTCACCAGGTCTCCTGTACTGAACAGTGCGCAAAAACACAAGAGCCATATTGACCCTCAGAGTACTGGTGGGAGGAGCAGGGGCCTCTGACATCTGTGCTGCTGGCCAGGCTGCCTGGGAGGAAGTGAAAAGGGTGACATTGTGACCTCCCACAAACCCATCACTTCCTCTCAGCGTCCTATGAAGGAGGGAAGAGGACGAGGGAAGCAGCCATTTCCAGCGTGACTGACTAGGTACCATACAAACCACAATTTTTCTGTTATTTGCTGGCCTCCTTACAATGCAGCACCTACACGAACCGCATATCCTCCAGCAGTGCCATGCGTATCAAGTTATAGGCTGGGTGTACAGGGGAAAAATGGCAGGGGACTGATAGATTGGGGAGCAATGAAGTGCGACAAGGACTCATATTCTGGAAGTTGCGGGAGGAGAGTGACAAGGATTAACAGGCTGGAGGTGCAGTGGAAGAGGGTACAGCTATTTAGTAGATATGCTGTAGGGGCTTTCTGACTGTGTCAGACTATAGACCACCATAAGAGAAGCAATTGTGCTGAGTCTACTTCCCACATACACATACAATAAACAGCATTTTTATGATATCACACATAGCAGGTTTGCACTTTATTTTATTAAAGATTTTTGATTGGTTTGCACTTTATTTTATTAAAGATTTTTTCTATGTTTCAGAATAAAGTTTGCAGACTTTCAGCTTCCCATAAAAAAAAGCTTCCCAACTGTATATTCTATCATATACATGAAAATGTACAAAAACTCATAGAGGGAGATTTACAGAAGCAAACTTTTATCTGGTCTTTTTGGAAAGCCACAAAATTACTTTTTTATTGAGCTGATTTTTTGTTTTCAGTGTCTTGCACAATTCTATTTTTATAGGAAGCATAGTAAAGTTCTAATAGTCATAAAGAAATGTAAATACCCTTTTGCAAACTCTTTTACAACATAAAACCAGCTACTTCTCAGATTTTTTTATATTAAATCTATCTATTCTATCTAATCTATCTGTCTATCTACCTATCTGTAATCATTGTTATTATTATTAATAATAATAATATGCACTAGAGCTTCCCTTTAATCCATTTTTTCTATGTCACTAAAAGCCAAGGAGTGAAGAACTGTGTTTTGTGAGTTACCGTCAGTTACTTACCTGCATTAGGGTGGCCAGCAGGTCATGTAATGACACTTAGGTGTATTGTAGTAACCAGTAGCAAATGTATGTAATTGTTTATTTTATTTTTTTTTGGTAGGGGGAGAGGGGCGCAAGTAGCTGGTCTTGCCTTGGGTGCAAAACAGTCTAGCACCGGCCCTGCCTGGAAGTCAAAGATTGAGAAAAGGCTGGACACCTATGAGGAAACATTGGAAATCTTTACAAAAACAGTAGCTCTGCAAAACAGTTATTACATTATTAAAAAAAAAAAACAAGAAAAAAAAACATTTTTACATCTACATCTTTATTTATCAGCCTAAAGGGCATATTTATCAAGCTCCGTATGGTCTAAAGACCGCTGCTCCATAACCTGTTTGCCTGCACTGAGGCGGTGGACACAGATCGCCAGAAATCAACCCGGTCGAATACGATTTGGTTGATTGACACCCCCAGCTAGCGGCTGATTGACCACGAATCCACAAGGGGCAACATTGCACAAGCAGTTCACAAGAACTGCTTGTGCAATGATAAATGCTGAGAGCGTATGCTGTCGGCACTTATCGATGTGCAGCAGACATGATCCGCAATATCGGATCATGTCCGCTCGCACAATAATAATTCGGACCCCTAGGGGCATATTTATCAAGCTCCGTAACTTGTCCGCCTGCTCTGAGGCAGCGGACAGAAATCAACCCGATTGAATACTGAAATTCTATTGGCTATTCAAATCATCCAATAGAATTTCAGTAGCTTTCATCCTATTGGCTGATTTGAACAGCCAATAGGATTTCAGTATTTTTAAAATTCAAATCAGCCAGTAGGAATGCAAGGGACACCATTTTGAATAGGTTCCCTTGCATTGAAGATTCAGTGTTCAGCGATGACCGTATGAAGAGGACTCTCTGTGCCGGATATCTTGAAGGATGGACCCGCTCCGCACCACCGGGATGAATATAGAAGACACCTCCGGGATGAAGATAGAAGATGCTGCATGGATGAAGATAGAAGACCCCGCCTGGATGGATGAAGACCTCGCCACCTGGATGAAGACTTCTCGCCGTCTGGATGTCCGGACTTCAAAAACTGTAAATGGATCATCGGGATTAGTGTTAGATTTTTTTTACTTTTTTTTTGGTTGTTTGTGTTTTTTTTATATTAGGGTTTGGGCTTTCTTAAAAGAGCTAAATGCCCATTTAAGGGGAATGCAAAAGAGCTAAATGCCCATTTAAGGGCAATGCCCATACAAATGCCCTTTTCAGGGCAATGGGTAGCTTAGGTTTTTGTTAGAGTTAGGTTTTTTATTTTCAGGATTTGGTTGGGTGGTGGATTTTACTGTTGGTCTTTTTTTTTACAGGGAAAACAGCTGATTTCTTTAGGGCAATGACCTTGCAAAAGACCCTTTTAAGGGCTATTGGTAGTTTATTGTAGGATAGGGTTTTTTATTTTGGGGGGACTTTTTTATTTTTATAGGGCTATTAGATTAGGTGTAATTGTTATTATTTTGATAATTTTGTTTGTTATTTTTCGGAATTTAGTGTTTGTTATTTTTTGTAATTTAGTATTTTTTGTAATTTTAGAATTTAGTTTTTTTATAGTTTTAGTTTTTTTGCAATGTGTAATTTATTGTATTTAATTTGTAGTTATTTTAATTTTAGTATAATATTTATGTTAGGTTAATTTATAGTTGAAACTTTTTTTTTTTTTATTTCACAGGTAAGTTTTTATTTCTTTTAAGATAGGGATATTGTAATTTTAATTTAAAGTTAGGGGGTTGTTAGGTTTAGGGGTTAATAGGTTTATTTAGTGGCGGTGATGTGGGAGGCCAGAGGTTTAGGGGTTTATAACTTTATTTAGTGGCGGCAATGTCAGGGAGTGGCGAAATAGGGGTTAATATATTTATTATAGTGTGAGCGATGTTGGGGTGTGGGGGAATAGGGGTTAATAACTTTATTATAGTGGTGACGATGTTGTGGAGTGGTGAAATAGGGGTTAATAACATTTATTAGTGGCAGCGATGTTGGGAGCGGCAGATTAGGGGTTAATAAGTTTAATTTAGTGTTTGCGATGCGGGAGGGAATAGGGGTTAATAGGTAGTTTATGGGTGTTAGTGTACTTTGTAACATTTTAGTTATGAGTTTTGTGTAACAGTTTTGTTGCACAAAACTCATAACTACTGGTCTCAGATAGCATAACGGATCGTGTCGGTATAGGCTGGAAAGCAAGCATTTTAGCCTCACCGCACAACCTGTAATACCAGCACTATGGAAATCCCACACAAAAACGTCATTTTTTGAGTGCGGGATTGACGTTGCATTACAGGCTAAAATGCTTGCGGTACAGCTATACCGACAAGACTCGTAATGGCTGCGTTACGGTTTTTACGCTGAAATGGGCATTTTTTTAGCATTAAAACCGTAACGCAAAACTTGTAATCTAGGTAAATGTGAGCTGAAGAAATTTTGAGGTTAAATATTTTCCTTTTTTACAAAGAGATATTTAGGTGATATTTTGTAAGCTTTTTAAAGGTATGCTGCATCAATTTCAAGTGATTTAGCATATGAGTATTATGTACTTTTAAGTGCAATGGTAGTACAATGTGTATCAGGGCAAAGGTAGTGCTCATGCAGTGTAGGGCTAATAACAGTAGGTTAAAGACACATTATACACTAGATTTTTCTTTGCATAAATGTTTTGTAGATGATTCATTTATTTAGCCTATACAGCTTTTTTTAAAACTTTTTTTTATAATTTTGCTTATTTTTAAATAACATTGCACTGATTTTCAGACTCCTAACCAAGCCCAAAAGTTTTAGAAGAATACTGATGTATACTTACTCCAGCTTGCTCCTGTTTTTGTTAAGTGTCTTTCATATGCAGAGGAAGGGGGAGTGTCTGCTTTTTTGCTATAGAACCACTTGAAGTGGGTGTTCCAGCTAACCCTTTCAACAGAGCTAAACTGGGAGCTTCTAAGTAAGTTTTTAAATGGTTTTAAATGGATTCTAGATCAGTATATGTGCATATTATTCCTTATAGTAGTGTATATTACATGCAGTTAAATGAAAATTGGTGTATACTGTCCCTTTAAATAGAATTAATTTCAGTGGGTGGTCAATGCAGCAAAGGTTAAACTGCTTCATGTGGTCTGGAAATAACCGTATTGGCATAACACTAGAATTTACATGACATATGTATCCATGTTTATTGAGGCAAAGGTCAGAATCATCTATGACAACAAGTAATAAGCATAGGCAATGTTTTAGTGTTATGCAAAGAGTGTAATGCAACTGAAAAATGCTGTGGGGATTGTGCTATCACAACATGGAACTGATATGAGGTACTTTAAACAAATACATAATTCAGATGTTGGCTTTGTAAAATTGGATTAAATCTAGATCACATTTCTTACAATACTACTTTGTTTAAAAAAGCCTGTCATTTGTTTGCAAAACATCATAGAAAAGAACCATGTGGTTCTTTGTTGCAGTGGTTCAAAAAACAAAATGCCTTCTGTCATGAGATGCAGGACACAGCATAGAAGGTAGCTCTAAGCCACGCCCCATCCAGGGACATCATACACCCACTCTCATCACATCTTCCCCCTTTTCAGAGAATAAAGCATACATTTTTTTTTAGTGTACAACAAATAACAAGGTATAAGAGAATATATTTATAAACAACAAGAAATACAATACTGTCTTGCACATCAGGGTAGACTACCCTAGTCCACAGTGACCATGAGATTATTCTGCCCATTCTTCTGGTCACCGATCTAACTACAGTGCTAATCCCAGTAGAGGGCTGGAAGTTTCACCACTCTTGTACTTGATGTCATTTATTTTACATGAACTATCCTCTGATACAGAAGAAGGTAATTGGGAGTCTGCTGGAAGCACAGAAGTATCACCGCTGTGGTCTTGATGTGGGGAAGCCACTCCTCTTAAAACAGGGGATCCAAACCAGCTGTGGCTCTGAAGCATCCAGTCCCAAACTCTCAGGTGTACCTCCTTCAGTAAGGACTACATTAGACCTTGGTTCTGGAGAGCATCCTATTACAGTGACTGGCATCTTCCATTTCTTCTCATCATCCAGTTTAACTCTAACATTTTGGCCCACATTCAGCTCCTGCAAGGGGGTCACAGAGCGTTTTCTGTCGTAGAAGAATCAGTAGCTCAGTGAGCTGTGACCTTTCTGACTGGTAACAGCTCAAAGATATCCAGACTGACCAGCTCTCAGGCCAACCTCGCTTTATATACTTGATAACTTCTTGAAGATCTGTGTCCTAGCATGTCTCCTTCCTTATTTGCTCTAGCATCCTTGATGAGATGGATTTAGATGCCAAACTGAATACACATGCACTTTCACATCTGATTCAGTTGAAGATCCTTCAGCAGCAGCCAGCGGGAGCCTGGAAAGTGTATCTGCCACTACCAGTTGTTTCCCTGGCACATGCACTGCCTGAACGTTGAACCTGAGCAGCCTCATCAGCAGTTTCTGGCATCTTAGGGGTGCCTTGACAATGTCATAGGAATTGATCAGAGGAACTAGTGGTTTATGGTCAGTTTCCAGACTAAACTTCTACAGACCCATTAGGTAATGCTGAAAGCTCTCAAAGGCCCAAACTGCAGCCAGGCACTCTTTCTCAATTTGGGCATATTTTGATTTTGCAGCCATCAGTGTACGGTAACAGTGGGTGATGGACTGTTGTTAGTTCTCATTCAGATGCAGGAGAGTGTCCCATAACCCACAACTGCCTGCATCAGCATTAACCATAGTCTTTTTAGAAGGATTGTAGAAATCCAGCACTGGGGAAAACCCCAGAAGGGACTTGACCTGTGTAAAGGCATCTTCCTGTGAAGGTCCGTAGACCCAGGAAACATCTTTCTTCAAGAACCTGCCCACATAATTCACAAGGCCCAATATTTGTCTCATGTACATCAGAAGGACTTTTCATCTGTTTAATAGCAAGGATTTTGTCATGGTCTGGCTTGATACCATCTCCATTGATGATGTGCCCAAAATAACATGACTCAGATTTCCTAAAGTGGCATTTTTCTTTATTTAATTTCAGCCTGGAATCTCTAATGGTCTGCAGCACACAGCTCAATTGCTGATTGTGTTCTTCCAGTGTGGACCCATATACTAAAATGTCATCCATGGCGACTGCCGTGCCCACATGGTCCCTCAGGAGGGAACTCATCTCTCTTTGAAAGATTTTAGGGGCAGAGGATATTCCAAAGGGGAGTCTGCAGAAGCAAAACCGACCTACCGGTGTAATGAAGTTAGTCAGTTTGCGTCACTTGGGGCCTAGAGGTATCTGCAAGAAGCCACTGGAAGCATCCAGTGTGAAGAAGAACTTTACCCCAGCCAGTTTCTAAGCTATATCTTCAAGCTTCAGCAGCACATATCTCTCTCTTTTCACCACCTCATAAAGCCGTTTCCAAATTTATGCAGATGCGTACCTTCCTGTTCTTCTTCACAACGGGCACAATGGGGGCACACCAGTCAGTTGCTTAGACAACTTCTTCAATAACTCCCATATTCTTCATACGCAGAAGTTCCTTTTCCACTTGAGGTATGAGCGGGAATGGAATTCTACGAGGAGTAGTAATGCTGTATGGGACTGCATCAATTTTAAGTGCTATTCAGACTGGCTTGCAGTTAAGGAGGCCCAATTCCCCAAACATATCTTCCCTAATCTCTTTTACTCTGGTGACAAGGCCCGGACCACAGGCTGCTTTCTTGATCAATAGATTGTTAACACACTGTCCTCTAATTACATGTACCCACATTGTGAATTTCTTCTGTTTGCACTCGCAGCTAGCGAGAAATTTCCCCGCACAATCAATGCAGCCTCCAGGACAGAAAACCTTAATCTTAACTTTTTCCAGCTGAGGCTGTCGAGGCAGTTTTATGAATGCTGCAAGAGACATATCAGTAATGTCTCCTCCTGTGTCAATCTTGAAGGCAACCTTGGCTCCCATTACTGTAAGGGTAACCCACCAATCTTCATCTGAACCGGACCGTTCAACAACAGACCCTACAAAAGACACTTTTTGAGCTTCCTGGTCACTGTCCACCTGCATCTCTTTAATAGACTCTGTTTTACACACCACCTTGAAATGGCCCATTCAGTTACACTTTCTACATCTTTTATCTTTAGCGGGGCATATGGGATTCTGATCATGGGTAAGGTTACATCGCATGCAACAAGCCTACTGCACCTTCTGGGTCTACTTGCTGCCCTTGGTCTACTGCTCACACTGTGCCTATCACCTGCAGCTCTCCTGAACTGCTACACTTCATCCAGAATTCTCTCAGACATCATGTCAGCACTTTGCTTTTTCACCAGTTCACTCTGGCAGGCCATCCTAATAGCACCATCCCCATTCAGCCTCCAACTGTAGCTTCATACAGGCTGCGCACAAGTGACTCCACAGATTCTCCCACATGCTGGGCGTGTTTGTGGAAACAGGCCCCCTCATGAACCACATTACGTTTTGGCACAAAGTGAGCACTGAGTTTATTCATGACTTTTTCAAAGTCAAACTTTTCCCCTTATTGGAATGTAAAGGCATTAAACACGGGCTCCACATCTTTCCCCATAGAGTATAAAAGAGAATTAACTTGTACTTCACCACTCTCCTTGTCCAGCTTGGAAGCAATCCTGAATCGTTGAAACCACTGATGTCATGTGGACCAAGCTGCAGGCTGAGAGAAATCAAAAGGCTCAGGTGGAGTATATTTCAACATCATCATTAATCAGGAAATAGAAGCGCAGGCAAGTACTTCTGTCACCATGTCATGAGATGCAGGACATAGCATAGAAGGTACAACTCAGTTTTATTGCAGACAAGTTAAAGTTTACAGACTGCACAATACATCCAGCATAGTAACTGCGACATAGACTATAACAGCTCTAAGCCATGCCCCATCCGGTGACGTTGTACACTCTCATCACACCTTCACTATTAGGGCTGCCAGTCTTGTTATGGAATGCAGTGATGAAAGTTGTAAACTGTAACCTCAAAGTAATTACAGAATATTTTAACACTTACATGCATGTGATAAGAATGGGTCACCATGCAAATCTCTGCATGTTCATCTTAACTTGCATGCAGGTATGGCCCCAGAACGGCTCCAAAGTAGCTGTCACTACTTAATAGTTGGAGCCCTATTTCCTCAAGCCAGTAATGAAAAGGTATGATAAAAAGCAACACGTTAAATTAGATTAAATGTAGACAAGGAACTGATCTATCTAATTTGTTTTAGCTTTTGAGTTATAGCAATTGACATAAATATCAGACTTAGTACCCTGCCTGCATAAAGTATTAACACCATAGAGTTTAAAACATAATGGGCTATATTTCAAGTGGAGAGGTATTTTTCGCTTTCGCTAGATTGAAAACATTTTAGTAGGATTTTCATTTTTGCTCTAGTCGGATTGCATTGTTATTACAAGTTGAAAGTAAAATGTTTTTTCTCTAGCAGTAAAGAAAATCGTGAATAAAGTTGAAATCCAAAAATCACGATCACGTTTAAGCATTCACCCATAACTTAACACCTTACTAGCGTGCAATCAACATAGCATATTCTTATTAGCACTAACCTGACATGAATAGAAGAATATTTCATTGTTCAATGTTCTTAACATTATGGAATATGTTCTATTTATTCACAATTAAATATTTCTACATATATCTGATGGTTTATTAAAGAAATATATATTTATACATCTACTTAGCTGCAAAGGGCTCCAATGCACTTAATTATATATGTATATATGTGTACTTATATATTTTGTGTTTATTTGTGTATATATGTCTGTACACACATATATACACATATAAATACATAAATACATAATATATATATATATATATATATATATATATATATATATATATATATATATATATATATATATTACACATACATATCCATATTTAGACATGTATATGTATGTATCTCAATGTTAAAGCCCTTTTGTGGCTTTTTTTCTAACACCCGAGAGCTCATATCTTTGAGCCCTTATAACTTTTGTGTGCAATATTTTTTAAATGATTTTTAGTAGACAGTGTTAATATGAGTGTAAGTGTACTTTGTAATGTGTTTTTGAAGTGCTTGGGCAACCTTTTATTTTCTGGAAAAAAAAAGTTAACCACAGCTCTGAAATCGCAGTAAAGATTCTCGCGTAAATCAAGATTGTGCTAGCAAAATCGTGATTGTGCTCAACTTTTAATATCAGCACAATGGAAAGGGGTCACAAACTGTCACGATAACGCTAGCTCAATTGTTAGTCAAAACTATAACTACAAAAATACCATGACAAAAGCTAATACAAAACTCCTTTTGGTTATTCTAGGGCTCACAAAATTAAGCAGAATAACCACACTAAATACTGGTGTAGGTATTGTATTCAACTTATATGGAAGACAAATTAGTTTATATTTATCAGAAGGGATAGGGGGCGCCCTTAGTCAGCAAAGCAAGTTTATAAAATCTACCTATACAGATTTAAACAGAACAAAACAAATATTGAGATATATGTTAAATATAGATTAGTATGTGAAATAATGGCAGAAAAAAGTCCCATATATTATATAGGGTGGGTTCCAAGGCAAACAAATCAAATGGAACAGTCCAGGTTCTGGCTGCTATCTGTGAAGCGAATGTAGGTCTAAATACCAAAATCAGTGATCTGTGAAGTTTATATTTACGTTACACAAAATATTTCCAATGGATAATTATGTCTCTTTGGATATTTAAATCCAAAATACTTTTATGTACAGTAATGAATTCACAGTATTCTGGGAGCTATAAAATATATCCAACGCTTCTATAAAAAAGTGAATTAGAACACTAGTATCAAACTGTCCCAATGAACTGAATGGAGATATCAATGTGCTATGAATATGTTTGGAAGCTTTAGGGTAAATAGTTTACCATGGGGGATTTACATTAATTGGAATATGTTTGAATTTAAAAAACAACAGGAAACTTTTACATGGGAATTTTGATTAATTGAAATAAGGCTCCATGGACTCTGGGATTTACAAACATAATGCCATCTGTATGACATAAATCTAATCAAAGCTGAATTTCCCTTTTTTTCAGCCATCTGCTGAACAATGTTTTTAACAACACATGTTTACCAAACGTGCCACACAACGGTTTCCTGCCTACAGGCACTGTTTTTCTGGACCTGCAATTTTTGCCAGGACTTTTCATTGGTTACAAGAGTTGTTTGGCATAGATTTAAACAAATTTTATAACACACTGCTCTTATCTCATCTAGGACCAGATTATGAGTGGCACGCTATTTATCACTCCTGCTTGTGTTATCTCCCCTAGAAGTAAGCTTTTTGTGCACGGCAGGTAGCTGCTTGAGAACCGTGCATTATTCAACTTTAGTTGGTAAACTAGGCTCTTAATACTTTGCCCTATACTGGACTAAGCTTGTGTAACCACATTTATCCAACCTAGCAATACCTCTTGTTCTATGTACCCTGTTTGATACTCGTTAAGCTGAACTACATATCTGAATGTTGCTTCACTTGCTACATATACTTTGTTCTGATAAAATTCAGTTTTCAGCTGAAGTGGTATCTATTGTATGCTACATACATTGTTGTGATTACCAATAGTGCATAGTTGACATTGCCTGTATAACTAAGTCAACCATCTTTTTTCTTAACCATAACACCAAAGTATTCAGCACAGCAGAATCTATTTGGCTGACTGGTGTATCTAATTGTTTCTTTTAATGGTATCCAAAGAAACAACATTGATGACAGATGTACAATTAACCCAGTTAATTTTATGTGTTAGACAAAATATGCATTGGTCAATCCATTTCAAGTGGTCTAATAATTGCAAAATGGGTTGCTTTACTATTTGAAATTTTGCTATTTGTTTTTTTTAGTGATTACCTCTATCTATTGGTATTGCAAACCCACGATTTTTTTATTGTATTTGGTTTAAGGATGGCGGTCATCTTTGTGTCATGGCACACAACAAATTTTGGTTATACAAATGTTTACAGAATATCTCACCTCAGGATGGACCTAGCTCCTTGAACAAAAAATATCTTTATATCACATTACAAGGTACATGCACATTCTTGATCCTTAGACTTACATATCCCCTTACTTTCAGGTTGATTATCTCTGGTGGGGGACCAGATAAGAACCTTTTTACAGATTTAAGTCCTCTATGGTAGAATTTTGCTGTAAAACGTTTGCGTTTGAGATTCCACTGGTTGCAGAGCTAGTGCTAGTATACATCTGAAGAAAAGTCTACTTTATTCATATGTTTTGAGAAATGACAAGATGTAATATAAGCATAACAAATAATGAAAATGAACTATATTTTACACTAATTATGTTTATGATTGACACACCACAATTTCAAGTTACATGTTAAATTAGAAGCTATTAGATTTCCTCATTTAAAATTCTCTGAAATGTTGTGGGAGCTTACGGTGTTAATAGTCAACTCAGCTTTCAGTTTTCTGAGAATATTGTTCACGGGAACCCATCCTTTGTCCACCATAGATATCTTAAATGATGTTCTTGATTCAGGTTTTACAAAAACATCACAGTTTTCCTCACTGATATCCTTAATCAAGCATTACCCCCACTGGTCATCATCAAGACAAGCAATGCAATCATTATTCCATGGGATCAGGGGGACAAATTTCATCACTGCATTTAAAGAAGCATTTGATACTACTCTCTGATACTGCCTCAAAATGGGGAAATGTTCTTGTACCTGGAATTCTCTTACACTTATCAAACCTGTCCTTGAGATTCAGTCAAAGGACCAGTCATCAGAGTAGATTTGCATAATCAACAAATGAAAAATAGCAAGACAATGCAATAGCACTTAGTCTGAACTTCAAATGAGTAGTAGATTTTTTTTCTGACAATTTTAAAAGTTATGTCTATTTCCACCCCTCCTGTACCATGTGACAGCCATCAGCCAATCACAAATGCATACATGTACCATGTGACAACCATCAGCCAATCACAAATGCATACACGCTTATTCTGTGAATTCTTGCACATGCTCAGTAGGAGCTGGTAACTCAAAAAGTTTAAATATAAAAAGAATGTGCATATTTTGTTAATGGAAGTAAATTGGAAAGTTGATTAAAATTGCATGCTCTATCTGAATCAGGAAAGTTTAATTTTGACTTGAGTGTCCCTTTAATGAAATTCAGTTACTTCCTTGCTTTTGACATAGATATATGTAACCCCTTTATTCTTCTCATTTCAAAAGAGGAACATATATTCAGGGGTGAGGATTTGACCCCTGTTATACTCTGCAATTTTCTGCAAACTAGCTTTTCTTGTTTCCCGCTTAGTTGTTCCTCTGACCCAGTCACATGCATTTCTGCCATGGACTTTCCGAAATGGGTTCCATTTGACTTTTATACCAAAGTCCTTCTCATGGTTAAGGAGATTGGTGAATTTCTTTTTGTTTTTATATTGACATGCAGATCAATTAGAAAAATAGATCATCTTTCCTGTCTCGGGAAGTATCCCCTGTACCTTCACTAGTGTACTGCTTAGTTTCACCAATCGTTCTGAGACAGTGAATACCTTGCTGATTTTTTTCTGGAACCGTGAGCTTGGCAATAGACTGAGAATTTTAACACCGTATTCTTCGTTTGTGATGGCACACTTTTATTTAAGAGCTTCAATTAATCTGTTATATTCTTCTGTTGACTGAGTTTAGGCACTATTGTACTCTGTTGGAATAGTCTCATCAAACGATTCTTACCAATTTTTTTTCAAAGTTTCAGCAATCCTTCCTACTTTATCTCTCAAAACACTTTTCGATAGAATAAAAGTGGAGTGCTAATTTATTGCACACCCGCTAATAGGCAAATGTGCCCGTAGGTGGGTGTGCAATAAATAATCAGCCATTACAAGTGCCTGTTTATTGCTACAGGAAGCTCACAGTAGCAATTAACGCTTATAAAATTAACCAGATTTTATAAATGTGCCCCAAATGCCCCCCAAAAATACAGGGGGTGTATTTTATTAAAAAATTTTAAATAACTGCACCATGCAGTTTTGGGGGACTAAAGTGTGTGGGGTGTTAGAAAACCCCCCACATATTAAATATGTGTATTTAACACATAAATATATGTTTATAATCATATACATACATATTTACAATTTTATTTACCCTCTTTGCTGTGCTATTTCTAATGCCAAGTCTCACAGCATGAGAACAATGCTCTCATTGGAGACAATGGAAGCGCACTCTCGTGAGCGCAATGCTTTCCAGCATTGCAAACGCAAGCTTGTGTTTGCATTGCTGTCAACTTGTAATACTAGCGCACAATACACAATACATCACAAGCTGATTAAACCTTTTAAAGAGAATCTTCTGGGGAATACAGTTACATGTTTTATATGTGCTTCACCTTCTTAATTACCAGTAAAAAAG
This sequence comes from Bombina bombina, assembly GCF_027579735.1. NCBI lineage: Eukaryota > Metazoa > Chordata > Amphibia > Anura > Bombinatoridae > Bombina > Bombina bombina. The sequence continues at coordinate 791,252,320 of NC_069503.1, read as the reverse complement.
GGCATTTTAACACTTTATACCTAGGAGAATATTACATAAAGTTGAGCACATTGAGGGCTGCACAGCACAAGAAAGACTGCAGAAGTTACAGCTTCCCAAGTCCAGAAGGACACTGTTCACTAAGGTAGAGAGGTGACTGCAGCTCCAAAGATGGAGGCTATAGTTTGGCAGGTGGAAAACAAAAATATGACAGTTTTAACTTCCAGATTGTGTTATTTTTTTCCATTTATAAATTAAACACTCTACCCCAGGTTAAAAAAATTAACACTGTATATTCACTGTAAAAGGTTTCATAGAGAGTCCTTCCATGTGTCCTTACAAGGATTATACAGTACTGTGGTCTCTAAATCAAGAATACTATACCAAGACATCACCAAAGAGAAAATTGCTTTAAGATTCTTACATTAAACATAACTACACTAATGGCTCTCAATAAGCAGACAAGAAAAGATCAAATGCTGTCAAGGGGTTTGTCATTTATGACATTCTTAAATAGAACAGATGAGCTGAATGCATTTTTATATGAAAAGCTTTAAATCTGTATTTTTGCTTCTTTAAAGAGAGATAAAAGTTCTTCAACAATCGCATTCTCTCTTATTTAACTTATTATGGACTTTAATGCAGTTTGTTATAAAAGCTCTTCAGACAGGGTCTTTGCAGTGTAATAAACCGTTTCCAGATCCGTACAAAAGAAGTTTTTGAATGTTTTTTAAAATAACATTTACTGTGGAATCTCATCAAATAAGTTGTGCTTTCTTTATGAGCTGCGGATGCAGCTTTGGAGCTTAAGTGGTAAAACCACAGGGGATGATTGACAAGCTCAGCTCTCATGAAGTGGGAGAACAGAAGGATGGGCTCCGAAGCACTTGCTTGTGCAGGGATAAATGCAGAAGTAGGATGCTGCCTTACTAGCCCGAATTCAGGGGGCAGGTTCTCTAGCAGGGAATCTTGTCTGTTAATAGTTTAATAAATTGAAGAAGGGCTTGTCAGAGACACCTGACCAGTGGTATTCCATCCATCTAAAATGCTTATATCCAGTTCAAGAACTTTGTATTTATTTTTGTATACTGATATGCTCACTTAACGGTTTTAAAACCACAATAATTTCCTGGTTTCCTGTCAAAATATTGAATAAATAACTTTGAAATATATTGAAAAGTAAAATATGATCATTTGTATGTTTTGAAACTTTGAAGTTATGAAAATTGTAATCAAACATTAACAGACAATGCTCTAGATTCAATTAAACTGATTTGTCAGACCTCACTTCATAGTCAGCAGTGAAATTCATAAAGAAGGTTATAATCTGTCAGGAGCTTTAGATATTGGGCTTGATTCCATAAAAACAAATACATCTCATACCTTTTTCCCTTTACTTATCACTCTTGCTTCTCGACCTTATTATAAATGTGCAAAGCATCACTTTAAAAATGGTTAAAAATAGGTCGAAATTATATAATTTTAAGATAAATAAAGATAAGGGGACTTACATTTTTTAAAAAAATAATATACAGAAATGGGGTGTTATAAAAAGAAAAAAAAAATTCTAAGGTTGACATGTAAAAAATTAAAATATATGAAAATGATCATTTTTAGAAACCAATCAAGCAATTTATTTGTAATCACCTGATAAACATAACATTATATCAATACTTTTCAATGCCTTTCTCTACTGTGCTGGCTGAAATTGTATGTTACTCAGACACACATACAATGGCTATTATACTGTATATATATATATATATATATATATATATATATATATATATATATATATATATATATATATATTCATATTCATATTCATGTTGTGGCCTTGCGTCCATTATTTCTTGCAAGCCTATTATTTACTCACAAAAAGTTTTTTTATTCAAACCCTTGTATTTATATTATTGCGTCCTCCTTACTGCAGTGGGTTTCTATACTTTAACACACGTCTATATCACATTAGTAACTTCTTATATCACTAGCGATCAACAGTTAAGGTTGTGACACACTGCAAACGATGCGGCGCGAGGCGAAGCAGCTGCTTCGCTCTGTGTCGCATTGCTTCTGAAGATCAAATATTTCATCTCTGAGCACTCAGCTACGCGACCTGACACAGCAGAGTGCTTAGAGATGAAAAGGCAAGACACAATGAGCGTGCACAGCTGCATCTACACGCTGCGCGTCACTCCGCTTGCAGTGTGTCAAAGCCTTTAGGCACCCATTTCATCTCTGCAAAATGATTCATAGCACAAGTCTCAAATTACATTTTTAAAGCCAGTTTTTCAAGAATGAATCAGAGGAACATTAATGTAAATTTATTTTAAAATCAATAAGAAATAATTGAAATCAATATCTAGTTACAAACAATTTAACCCATTACATTTAAAATATTAATAGTTGTTTTATTTATTTCTTTTTTTTTTCCATAGATCTTTTTCTGTTTTTTTTTGTTTGTTTATTAGTTATATATATACAGATTTTAATAAATTTGGCTCATTCTAATGCATTTGAGTTTGCTGAGCAAAAAGGTTGTATGCAGATCAGGGGACTTTGACTTTAGTTAATATATCAAATTATGTGCACAGTATGTCAGGGCAATAGTTTTTGATTTGTTAAACTCACATATACCAAAACTAAAATAGTGCTTTCATAACCTTTTTGAAGAGTCTAAGTACAATGCAGTTTTGCGCCAGTTGCTGACCAATGACTTAACCATCGAATGCTTACTATTAATTACTTTTAAAGAGGCAAGAAGAAAATATATATATAAAAAAACAGAATGAAAAGACACAATAGATGGTGTAGATTATATTTTTCTATTTAAAACAGATCTAGATGTATTGATGGAGAGTGAGATAAAGGAAGTGTTTCTAGTGGGGCATTCGTTCATTTATAAGATGGTATCATTTACAGCTTTTATAACTAATTAAATAATATTTAATGTTCCAATGAATACACATAAAATCAACATAAAAAAGTACCAGTAAAATCTTTTCATTTGGAATGATACTTCACAAATACAATTCAGATTATTCACAGTATAAAAAGTTTTCTTTATTGTAATGGTTCAAGCTTATTACATTAGTTGAAGTTTCAATCATATCTACTAAAGTTTTTGAGTGTTGTCAAATATTGTGCACAAAAATATTTGGAGGTAAACATCAACCTAAATGCCACTATAAAGTAATAGATATTGAATAAATGGTAGTTAAAAATATATTTACTGACTCAGCCCTTTAATTAACAGTACATCAATAATTTACCATGGCATATATATTATCCTTGTACTGTTTGACATTGCTGAATTGTAGAAATTTGATAAAGCTAATGTAATTGCACTCAAATGAATGGAATCAGCACTCTTTTTGCATCTTATTTGCATAATGACCGTCAATAACTTTATACACATATGAATATTTCTCAAAATAGCTTAATAGTAATCCTGTGGGGATAGATTGTTTAATGCATATTTTTAAGAATAGTTTGACAAGGGAAAAAAACTATTGTAGAAATTATGCTTATAGAATGATTAACTAAAAAAACAAACAAAAACAAAAGACAAACAAATATGATACACCAATTCATTATTTTTTCACAGAAACTAACAGGGGAAACAAGGAGTAATATGATCTTCTTATGAAAACTTGAAATGGTAATTGCAACAGTATTTAATTATTTTAACAATAAGTTTGCCTCAGTTTTGAGCATATTCTATGTATAAATGCTAAACATTATGATAATTTATATAGTATATTTTGCAGTTTTAGTTTTGCACTTTGGTGGTTACATTTTGCTATGCAATATGTTGGTGCATCATTGTATCACTTTGAGGTAAATTATGATACTGCTTCATGGAGCTACTTAAATAATAAAATAAAAGCAAAGGAATTTCCATAGAAGATAAAAATTAATTTGTAGTGAATGGGCAGAGGACAATGTAATTTCACTGTCCGCAAAGTATTACCATGCTAAAAAAAAAAATATATATATACCACAGTTTCTTAGGCCCCAATGGTGAAAACATTAACAGACTGACAAGAGACTGGATTACTTGCCTCATCGACCTTGCAGTCCATTGGTCTGTTGAGATTTTCTAAAAAAAACTACCTCAGACGATGCCGTCTTGACAACTGATAGCTGGCAAGACAAACATGGCCGCTACCCTCCTCGCAAACTGCACTTCGCTGATTTGAACGTATCACACTGGTGTCAATATGTCCTATACCTACATAACATCTAACCTACTCTCCCCCTGCTCCACCTCCCACCAACCGCCTACAACTACATCAGAGCTAACCTACACTCCCACTGCAACACCCAGCTAACTCCCCTTGAATGCCCACACCTATGTCACGCCTAACCTACATATTCCTGGAACGCCCAGCTAAGTCCCTAATACTGCCTACACTTACATAATGTCTAACCTACACTCCACTAAAATGCCCTAGCTAGCTTCCACATACTGCCTATTGTCTAAAAAATATCTGACTTTGATAAACTATACTAATTAGTAAATCTCCACATTATAACTATAGGAGCTATGTTGCTAAACAAATAAACAATTTTTAAGTGATGTGTCATGGAGATGCACTAAATGCTGGCAGTCGAATTAATGGGTGACTGGAATGGAAGTGTCCCCCATTTTACTTAGAAGGTAGCACCACCAAACACGTGGTATCCCCAGGATCCTCATAAATTGCAGACAACATACGGAAAAAAACAACTTGATCCCTTGCACCCTGCTCAATCGGTAGCCCTTTTCCGGTCCAGTGCACAGTTCTAGGAACCTAGCTATGCTACGCTAGTGTTTACCACATCTTCTTGACAAAATATATATTGTCATGTACAATGTAGATTATTTAAAGCTTTGTAGATATCATAAAAGGGATTTATTTATTTATATATTTGAAAATATGTTTATGTTTAAAATAACATTAAATACCTTTTACTTTATAAACACACACAATACTTTAAACAATATGCAATGTACATGACTATGCATATAATTTAAATATTAAATAAAGTGTTTAACACCTAAACCGCCGCTCCCGGACCCCGCCGCCACCTACATTATATTTATTAATCCCTAATCTGCCCCCCCCTACACCGCCACCACTATATTAAATGTATTAACCCCTAAACCTAAGTCTAACACTAACCCTAACCCCACTAACTTAAATATATTTTAAATAAATCTAAATAAATATTCCTATCATTAAATAAATTATTCCTATTAATAACTAAATACTTACCTATAAAATAAACCCTAAGCTAGCTACAATATAACTAATAGTTACATGTGTATCTAGCTTAGGGTTTATATTTATTTTACAGGCAAGTTTGTATTTATTTTAACTAGGTAGAATAGTTATTAAATAGTTATTAACTATTTAATAACTACCTGGCTAAATAAATACAAAGTTACCTGTAAAATAAAACCTAACCTAAGTTACAATTACACCTAACACTACACTATAATTAAATTAATTCACTACATTAACTACAATTAACTACATTTAAATAACATTAAATAAAATTATCTAAAGTACGAAAAACCCCCCACTAAATTACAGAAAATAATAAAATAATTACAAGTTTTTTTAAAACTAATTACACCTAATCTAATCCCCCTAATAAAATAAAAAAGCCCCCCAAATTAATAAAAAGCCCTACCCTATACTAAATTATGAATAGCCCTTAAAAGGGCATTTTGCGAGGCATTGCCCCAAAGTAATCAGCTCTATTACCTGTAAAAAAAGTACAATACCCCCCAACATTAAAACCCACCACCCACATGACCAACCCTACTCTAAAACCCACCCAATCCCCCCTTAAAAAGCCTAACACTAACCCCTTGAAGATCACCCTACCTTGAGACGTCTTCACTCAACTGGGAAGAAGTGGTCCTCCAGATGGTCCAAAGTCTTCATCCTATCCGACCAGAAGAGGTCCTCCAGATGGGCAGAAGTCTTCATCCAGACGGCATCTTCTATCTTCATCCATCCGGAGCGGAGCAGGTCCATCTTCAAGACATCCGACGCGGAGCATTCTCTTCCTTCCGACGACTAACACTAAATAACGGTACCTTTAAGTGATGTCATCCAAGATGGCGTCCCTTCAATTCCGATTGGCTGATAGAATTCTATCAGCCAATTGGAATTAATGTAGAAAAAATCCTATTGGCTGATGCAATCAGCCAATAGGATTGAAGTTCAATCCTGATTGGAACAGCCAATAGAATGCAAGCTCAATCCTATAGGCTGATTGTATCAGCCAATAGGATTTTTTCTACCTTAATTCCGATTGGCTGATAGAATTCTATCAGCCAATCGGAATTGAAGGGACGCAATCTTGGATGACGTCACTTAAAGGTATTTATCATTTAGTGTTAGTAGTTGGAAGGAAGAGGATGCTCCGCGTCGGATGTCTTGAAGATGGACCCGCTCCGCTCCGGATGGATGAAGATAGAAGATGCCATCTGGATGAAGACTTCTGCCCATCTGGAGGACCACTTCTGCCCGGATAGGATGAAGACTTTGGACCGTCTGGAGGACCACTTCTGCTCAGTTGGGTGAAGATGTCTCAAGGTCGGATGATCTTCAAGGGGTTTGGGTGGGTTTTAGAGTAGGGTTGGGTGTGTGGGTGGTGGGTTTCAATGTTGGGGGGTATTGTACTTTTTTTTACAGGTAACAGAGCTGATTACTTTGAGGCAATGCCCCACAAAAGGCCCTTTTAAAGGCTATTTGTAATTTAGTGTAGGGTAGGGCTTTTTATTATTATTTTGGGGGCTTTTTTATTTTATTAGGGGATTAGATTAGGTGTAATTAGTTTAAAAAATTGTAATTATTTTATTATTTTCTGTAATTTAGTGGGGGGTTTTTTGTACTTTAGATAATTGTTTTTAATTGTAATTATTTGTAGTTAATGTATTGAATTGATTTAATTATAGTGTAGTGTTAGGTGTAATTGTAACTTAGGTTAGGTTTTATTTTACAGGTAAATTTGTCTTTATTTTAACTAGGTAGTTAGTAAATAGTTAATAACTATTTAATAACTATTCTACCTAGTTAAAATAAATACAAACTTGCCTGTAAAATAAAAATAAACCCTAAGCTAGCTAAATGTAACTATTATTTATATTGTAGCTAGCTTAGGGTTTATTTTATAGGTAAGTATATAGTTTTAAATAGCAATAATTTATTTAATGATAGTAATTTTATTTAGATTTATTTAAATTATATTTACGTTAGTGGGTGTTAGGGTTAGGGTTAGACTTAGGTTTAGGGGTTAATAAATGTAATATAGTGGCGGCGATGTTGGTGGCAGCAGATTAGGGGTTAATAAATGTAGGTAGGTGGCGGCGGTGTAGGGGGGGCAGATTAGGGGTTAATAAATATAATGTAGGTGGCGGCGGTGTAGGGGGTGGCAGATTAGGGGTTAAACACATTATTAGAGTTGCGGTGGGCTCCAGGAGTGGCGGTTTAGGGGTTAATACATTTATTAGAGTTGCGGCGGTATAGGGGGGCAGATTAGGGGTTAATAAATATAATGTAGGTGACGGTGGGCTCTGGGATCAGCGGTTTAGGGGTTAAACACTTTATTTAGTTGCGGTGGTGTGGGGGGGCAGATTAGGGGTGTTTAGACTCGGGGTACATGTTAGGGTGTTAGGTGTAGACATTTCCCATAGAAATCAATGGGATATCGGGCAGCAGTGAACATGAGCTTTCGCTGCTTTCAGACTCCCATTGATTCCTATGATATCCGCCACCTCCAGGGCGGCGAATTGAAAACCAGGTACGCTGGGCCGGAAAAGTGCCGATAGGAATTTGATAACTTCCAAAAGTAGTCAGATAGTGCCGAACTTGCGTTCGGAACATCTGTAGTGACGTAAGCATCGATCTGTGTCGGACTGAGTCCGGCAGATAGCATGTTACGTCACCAAATTCTACTTTTACCGGTCTGAGGGTTTGATAACTAAGGCGAATCAGGATTGCCACAAATACGCTGTGGTATTCCAGCGTATTTGCGGTTGACAGCTTGATAAATAGAGGCCAATGCATGAAAATGCATACCATTTTAAATATTAAATATTAATGCATTTCCAGACTACGTTACATCTACAATGTTAAATACAGTGAATGGTCATGTATGATACATATTAGTTTAATATTATACATAAATTAAAATATAGGTATTCTTGTTTGTTGTGTTTATTATTTTAAATATATATTTAAAATATATATTTATGTTATAAACAACAGTTGTATTATAAGCATAGTATTAAATAACTGTATGCCTGTTATGTAATAATACAATTGCAATACTAAATACTTTTGTAACATATAAATATGTTATTTACTAAAAAAAATGTTTATGTTTACAATAATAAACACAAGGAAAAATACATACATATTAATTTATATATAATACTTAAAAGAATATGCACCATACATGATAATGCATAATATTTTAAACATTGTAGATCAGTTGACTATTAACCACTAAGCTGCCCTGGACTAATCACCTCCCAATGCAAACTAGAACTACACTAAAACCTAACACAAACCCTCTTAACTAAACCACCTAAATTACGTTTAAATTTTAAAAAGTAAGTTACAAGAAAATAAAAAAAAATCTGTTAAAAAAATAATCAAATACAGTATCCCAAATTAAAAACCCACCATTATTCCTAACACTAATCTACATGACCCAAAAAACACCCAAAACAAAAAAAAACCCCTAAACCCTTACACTAAAATAAATTTATATAGCCCTTAGAAGAGCCTTTTGTAGGGTATTGCCCTAGAGATAATACAGCTCTTTTTTGTTTTAATCATAATCTTTTATTGAGGTTTTCTAAATGACAACCAATAATACATGACCATTCACAATGATAGCAGGTATGCAAGAAGTTTTCAGATCAAAATAATAAAGTACAAAGTTATATCACAAAATAATGCATTAGCTGAGAAATTAGTAGGTTTGATAATAGGGGGCGCGATCCGATATAGATCGTAGTTTGCGGCGCAAGCGAGGGAACCCGCGTCGCCCGCAGTTTCAGCTCGCAACTCGAGCTATCCCATATACTGCTCCGTCAGATACTAACGTGCCGTAAGTCGGATAAACCAGCGATGTCCAGAAATCTGCGCAAGTACAAATTTCTGGCGTCGCCAGTGACTTACGGCGCGTTAGAAACTGCCGGCGCCTACAAAACCTGACTAAAGTCTAAATCACCCGCACTGTCTAACACGCCTCCCTAACATAGCCCGACACGTCTAACCCTCTATCCGCTATCCCCCCTCACTATCCTAACAATAAAATATGTATTAACCCCTAAACCGCCGCTCCCAAACCCCGCCGCAACCTAATAAAGTTATTAACCCCTAAACCGCCGCCAGCTATATTAAATCTATAACCCCCTAAAGTGAGCCCCTAACACTGCCGCCATCTACCTTACCTACCCCCTAAAGTGAACCCCTACCCCGCCGCTATCTATTTTAAAATGATTAACCCCTAATCTAATCCCCCTACACCGCCGCCAGCTATTTTAACTATATTAACCCTAATTATATTAGGGTCAATATAGTTAATATAATTATTATATTATATATATTAACTATATTAACCCTAATTATATTAGGGTTAATATAGTTAATATCGTTATTATAATATATATATATATATATATATATATATATATATATATTAAGTATAACAACCCTATCTAACTCTAACATCCCTAACTAAACTCTTATTAAAATAAATCTAATATTAATATTATTAATTAAAATATTCCTATTTAAATCTAAATACTTACCTATAAAATAAACCCTAAGATAGCTACAATATAATTAATAATTACATTATAGCTATGTTAGGGTTTATATTTATTTTACAGGTAAATTGTTAATTATTTTAACTAGGTATAATAGCTATTAAATAGTTATTAACTATTTAATAGCTACCTAGTTAAATTAATTACCCAATTACCTGTAAAATAAATCCTAACCTAAGTTACAAATACACCTACACTATCAATAAATTAAAGAAACTACAAATATCTATCTAAAAATACAATTAAATAAACTAAACTAAATTACAAAAAAAACCCCACTAAATTACAAAAAATAAAAAAAAAGATTACAAGATTTTTAAGCTAATTACACCTATTCTAAGCCCCCTAATAAAATAATAAAGCCCCCCAAAATAAAAAAATTCCCTACCCTATTCTAAATTAAAAAAAGTTCAAAGCTCTTTTACCTTACCAGCCCTTAAAAGGGCCTTTTGTGGGGGCATGCCCCAAAGAAAACTGCTCTTTTGCCTGAAAAACCCCCCACAATACCACCCCCCAACATTACAACCCACCACCCACATACCCCTAATCTAACCCAAACCCCCCCTTAAATAAACCTAACACTACCCCCCTAAAGATCTCCCTACCTTATCTTCACCACGCCGGGCCCGAACTCCTCATCTTATCCGGGCGATGTCTTCCAGCAAGCGGCAGTGAAGTCTTCTTCCATCCGGGCGATGTCTTCAAGCAAGCGGCAGAGAGTCTTCTTCCATCGGCGATGTCTTCAAGCAAATCGGCATCTTCAATCTTCTTTCTTCGCTCCTCCGCCGCGGAGCATCCATCCGGCACGACGACTTCCCGACGAATGAGGTTCCTTTAAATGACGTCATCCAAGATGCCGTCCGTCGAATTCCGATTGGCTGATAGGATTCTATCAGCCAATCGGAAATAAGGTAGGAAATTCCGATTGGCTGATTGAATCAGCCAATCAGATTCAAGTTCAATCCGATTGGCCGATTGGTTCAGCCAATCGGATTGAACTTGAATCTGATTGGCTGATTCAATCAGCCAATCAGATTTTTCTAGCTTAATTCCGATTGGCTGATAGAATCCTATCAGCCAATCGGAATTCGACGGACGCCATCTAGGAACCTCATTCGTCGGGAAGTCGTCGTGCCGGATGGATGCTCCGCGGCAGAGGAGCGAAGAAAGAAGATTGAAGATGCCGATTTGCTTGAAGACATCGCCGATGGAAGAAGACTCTCTGCCGCTTGCTTGAAGACATCGCCCGGATGGAAGAAGACTTCACTGCCGCTTGCTGGAAGACATCGCCCGGATCGGATGAGGAGTTCGGCCCGGCGTGGTGAAGATAAGGTAGGGAGATCTTCAGGGGGGTAGTGTTAGGTTTATTTAAGGGGGGTTTGGGTTAGATTAGGGGTATGTGGGTGGTGGGTTGTAATGTTGGGGGGTGGTATTGTGTTTTTTTTTTCAGGCAAAAGAGCAGTTTTCTTTGGGGCATGCCCCCACAAAAGGCCATTTTAAGGGCTGGTAAGGTAAAAGAGCATTGAACTTTTTTTAATTTAGAATAGGGTAGGGAATTTTTTTTATTTTGGGGGGCTTTATTATTTTATTAGGGGGCTTAGAATAGGTGTAATTAGCTTAAAAATCTTGTAATCTTTTTTTTATTTTTTGTAATTTAGTGTTTGGTTTTTTTTTGTAATTTAGTTTAGTTTATTTAATTGTATTTTTAGATAGATATTTGTAGTTTCTTTAATTTATTGATAGTGTAGGTGTATTTGTAACTTAGGTTAGGATTTATTTTACAGGTAATTGGGTAATTATTTTAACTAGGTAGCTATTAAATAGTTAATAGCTATTTAATAGCTATTATACCTAGTTAAAATAATTAACAATTTACCTGTAAAATAAATATAAACCCTAACATAGCTACAATGTAATTGTTAATTACATTGTAGCTATCTTAGAGTTTATTTTATAGGTAAGTATTTAGATTTAAATAGGAATATTTTAGTTTATAATATGAATTAGATTTATTTAATAAGAATTTAGTTAGGGGTGTTAGGGTTAGATAGAGTTAATATAGTTTATATAAATACTATAGTAACTATATTAACTATATTAACTATAATATACTTAGGGTTAATAGAGATAATATAGCTGGCGGCGGGGTAGGTAGATTAAATTAGGGGTTAATAATTTTAAGATAGATGGCGGCGGTGTAAGGGGTTCACATTAGGGGATAGATCAGTTAGATGGTGGCGGTTTTAGGGGCTCACAGTAGGGGGTTAGTTTATGTAGATGGCGGCGGTTTAGGGGTTAAATACTTTATTAGGGATTGCGGCGGGGGATCGCGGTTGACAGGGAGATAGACATTTCGCATGCGTTAGGTGTTAGGTTTTATTTAGCAGATCGTGGTTGACAGGGAGATAGACATTGCCCATGCGTTAGGTGTTAGGTTTATTTAGCAGCCAGTTTAGGGAGTTACGGGGCTCCAATAGTCAGCGTAAGGCTTCTTATGGCTGCTTTTTGTGGCGAGGTGAAAGTGGAGTAAGATTTCTCCATTTTCGCCACGTAAGTCCTTACGCTGTATATTGGATACCAAACTGCGCGGGTTTGGTATACCTGCCTATGGCCCAAAAGACTACGGGCGACGGCAGAAATATACGCGCGTAACTTCTAGGTTACGCCGTATATAGGATACCAAACCCGCGCAAATATTGGCGTCGCCAGCTTTTGCGGGCGACGATTTTTATCGGATCGACCCCAGGATCTGCAAATCAGTAAACTGCTTCTTAGTCATATAAATGGAATTGGCATACACTATATTTCAGTTAAGCAGGGAGAGGTAATCACATAGATTAGATATAAAAATATAAGAATATTAACCTGCCAAAAAAGATAAACAATGTAAAACATAGATATTAATAATAAATTATATATATCAGCAATAAAATTGAACATATATAAATGAAACCTCTTTTTTCAAGTAAATAACACCTTTAAATACACAGAAGGTCACTCTGGGACCTAGCTAAAACTATTACACAAAGAAGAGGAAAGTTAGCATTTTTAGTGGTCATTCTTAGACCTTAGTACATTTAGAAGGAATCAACATCAGATAATACATATAAAAAATACATTAGGTGATAATATGAGAAAAAGATAAAACAATGGTATAGGCTATTGTATAATTATATATTATGAAATGAGCTATTGTCATAGGGTGATTATTAACTTAATAATTTGAGGAGGAAATCTATAACTTAGATAAAAGGTAGCAGGGAAATAAACCTCTCTGACATCTATTAAGGTGAGGCTCAATATGCAAAAATCTCAGCTTTTAATTTGGGGGGATATCAAATAACATCCTGAATAAATAAATACCAGTTTTAAACATGAGTTATGAATATAATTGTGCCTAATTTAGGATATGATATTAGAAATGCTTAGGTTAAGAAGAATATAAGTGAGTCATATCCATTAAACTACTGGTTCATCACCTTAAAGTATAGATAGTGGGAACAACCTTCAACCCAAGGAGAAAAGTAAAAGGCCAACAAGCACTAACAAAACCTACATGTGGAGCATTTAAAGAGCGACATGTTTAGCATACTTTCATTTAAACATCATTGACATGGGAGCTTATGTGGGTGCCCTAATTTTAAAGGGAAAAAAAATTGGAATAGTGCATATTTTATGAATTTGGGTAAAATTGTATGCACAAACATATAAGGGAAAGGCGTCTCATGTGTGCAAGTATACTCTCCACCAAATTGGCATAAACAATAAATGGTATTATTCGAAGAGCAAAATATGAGCATAGATTGTTTACATTGGCAAGGGTCCCAGCATTAAACTAAATAGCTTTCAATAAGATGTACAGATGCCAAAATCAAAGAGGAGCTTAATTCAAAGGCGAGATAGTAAACGTACCCTGAAGCTCTATCTTCCACTGCTAGCCATATCCTTTCAGCTAACTCCAGCTTTTGCACAATTACCAGGGTAAAGATGTTTCCCAAGCTGTATTAAAATTCTACACAATGAAATTTCCAGACCTAAGCTGTGTCCACGTCACAGACTAGAGTCCTGCCAAATACACTGCTCTATACAAACATGATGATAATACACAGACAGTGTATAAAGTTCTGGGCCACATATTTATGTGATTGATGACATCAGTGACCTGGTCAGGCCTAAACTTACATTGACTTTACACTCCTGTGTATAACTATCATCTGACAGGGCTTTGGAGTCACTCAGGGGATTATGAAATTCAATAAACTCGGTTCTACCTCTGGGTCTCTTTGTTGCCTGCCTAAGAGCTTCCATTGTGTAAGCTACTGTTGGATATAGAACTAAGTGTACCCCTGTCAAGATTGTGATACTATGCCACCGCTGGAGATCTTAACGGTCTGAAATGGCTCTCATGGCAATATTGATTTTATTCAATACAGCAGATTGAGTATTTCCAACTCTCTATTTCATTAGTATGGATGTTACATGGGCAAAATAAATGTGGTGGATTATTTAACATTCTCCCAGAGCACTTGAAATTGTGTCCATACTCAGTCGCTGCTCAGATACCCCCCTCCCCAATACAGCCCTTTTACAAATAAAATTATTACAAGATCCCCTTCTACAATCCAGGTAACCTCCACCCCAAAAATTACTAAGTTTACCTAAAAAAATCTATCCTAAAAGATAAAATAAAAAAACCTATCTTTCAATATTAAAAAAAGCCTAACTAACAGAACAATTATTCTCACCGTGTGAAAATCCAGCCTCTTTCGATCTGACATTGGGCCCTCTTCATCCCGGATCCAGGCGTCGGGGGCCCAATTTTGTGGCGGAGGCTGACTTTTGCAGCTTCTTCCACTGCCTCCACTCCACATCTTCTTCAACGACCTCTTCATCCACCATCCAGACGCCAGGGGCCCATCCTTGTGGAGGTGGACTTCTTAGGCTTCTTCTGCTACCTCCACTCTGCATTTCTTTCCTCTAATCTTCAGCTCTCTTCATAGAGCCCTTGTCTTCATGCAGTAGTTGCCTCACACTGAATTTCAAGATGCAAGTAATGCCTTTATATAGTAGTAATGCTTCATCCCTATTCGCTGAATTGTATTGGATGATTTAAATTTAAAATAAAATAGGGATTAGCTGATTAAAAAAACAGCAAATAAGGATTAAGCCATATCCTTATATAATGGGATTCCGCAAATTCAGTGTGCTATTCATATGTTCTGATTCTTTGAGACAAGTATCACAACTGCAAACTCTAAATTTTGTTACAAATGTACATGTGTTTGTTGTTACAATATAGTAGGAATGCGGTGCTGATAATTCAGTGCAGTGCAGTACAATGTTTCTAACATGAACTACAAAGGGAAAAGTTTTCCTATGGTGTACAAATACCAGCAAAGGAATTTCCATAGAAGATAAAAATTAATTTGCAGTAAATAGGCAGTGGACAATGTAATTTCTGCAAAGTATTACCATGCTAAAAAAAAACATACCAGTTTCTTAGGCCCAAATAGTTAAAACATTGACAGAGCGATGAGAGACTGCATTACTTGCCTCATCGACCTTGCAGTTCATCGGTCTGTTGAGATTTTCTAAAAAAAACTACCTCAGACAATGTCGTCTTGACAACTTATAGATGGCAAGACAAACATGGCCGCTACCCTCCTCGCAACCTGCACTTTGCTAATTTGAACACTGGTGTCGATATGTCCGAATCAAAGTGCAGCCTACTCCCACTAGCACGCCCCTCTAACTCCCCCTGAATGCCTATACCTACGTAACATCTAACCTACACTCCCCCTGCTCCACCTTGCCACCTCCCACAAACTGCCTGCAACTACATCAGAGCTAACCTACACTCCCACTGCAACACCCAGCTAACTCCCCTTGACTGCCTACACCTATGTCACACCTAACCTACACATTCCTGGAACACCCAGCTAAGTCCCTAATACTGCTTACACTTACATAATGTCTAACCTACACTCCACTGGAATGCCCCAATTAGCTTCCACATACTGCCTATTGTCTAAAAAATACCTGACTTTAATAAACTATACTAAATAGTAAATCTCCCCATTATAACTATAGGAGCTATGTTGCTAAACTGATAAACTATGTTTAAGCGACGTGTCATGAAGATGCCCTAAATGCTGACAAAAGAATGAATGGGGGAGGAATGCGTGACTGGAATTGAAGTGTCCCCCATTTCTCCCAGAAGGTAGCACCACCAAACAAGTGGTATCCCCAGGTGCCTCATCAAATTGCAGATAACATACAAAAAGGGCAACTTGATCCCTTGCACCCTGCTCGATCGGCAGCCCCAGTCTGGTGCACAGTTCCAGGAACCCAGCTACGCTGGCGAGGTTTTTCCAGCCCTCTGGCATTTACTACATCTTCTTGACAAAATATATATTGTCATGTACAATGTAGATTATTTAAAGTTTTGTAGATATCGTAAAAGGGATTTATTTATTTATTTAAAAATATGTGTATGTTTAAAATATCATTAAAAACCTTTTTACTTTATAGCTACATACAATAATTTAAACAATATGAATTGTAAATGACTGCATATAATTTAAACATTAACCCCTAAACTGCCAAAGCCATTACTAACTGTCACCTGGATTATGAGTTTTGAGTTGCGGCTCGTAACGCTGAAAATATGGCATTTTCAATGTTAAAACCGCACACCTTTTAGCCTGTAACTCAACGTCAGTACCGCACTCAAAAAAATTATGTTTTTTCATCGGATTCACATAGCGCCAGTATTACGAGTTCTGCGGTGAGGCTAAAAAGCAAGCGTTACAGCCTAAAATGACAAGATCTGTAAAGCCATCTAAAGTCAGTAGTTATGAGTTTTACACCATAAAGCTGTATCATAACACCCATATACTACCTATTAACCCCTAAACTGGGGCCCTCCCACATAGCAAACACTATAATAAATGTATTAACCCCTAATCTGCCGCTCCTGACATCGCCTCCACTAATAACATATATTAAATCCTATTCCGCCGCTCTCCGACATCGTCGCCACTATAATAAATCTATTAACCCCTAAACTACCGCCCTCCCTCCCCTCCTGCATCGCAAACACTATTTAAATATTATTAACCCCTAATCTGCTGTCTGCCCACACCGCCGCTATAATAAACCTATTAACCCCTAAACCGCAAGTCTCACAACGAAATAAACAAAAATAAACTATTAACTCCTAAAGAGAAAGCCCCCTACAATGAAATAAACTAAAATAAACTATTAACCCCTAAACTGAAATCCCCCCCAATGGAATATACTAAAATAAACTATTAACCCCTAAGCCTAATGACCCCCTAATTTTATATAAAAATTACAATTTTCCTATCTTAAATTAAATTAAAACTTACCTGTCAAATTTTAAAAAAATAAGTTTAAACTAACAATTAAACTATTATAATTATTAAATTAAAATTAAACTAACTACCAATTAAATAAAACTAAACTACACATTAAAAATCCTAACACTACTAAAAATTACAAAAAGTATCTAATTACAAAAAAATAAAATAACTAAATTACAAAAACAAACAAACACGTTTTACGAAAAATAACAAACAAATTATCAAAAATAAAAAAGAATTACACCTAATCTAATAGCCCTATCAAAATAAAAAAGCTCCCCTAAAATAAAAAAAACCCTAGCCTACAATAAACTACCAATGGCCCTTAAAAGGGCCTTTTGTGGGGCATTGCCCCAAAGATCTCAGCTCTTTTACCTGTAAAAAAATACAAACACCCCCCAACAGTATCTAAAATAACCTATGTTAACCATTGCCCTGAAAAGGGTATTTGTATAGGCATTGCCCTTAAAAGGGCATTTAGCATTTTTACATTGCACAAACCCTAATCTAAAAAAAACACACCTAAAAAACCCTTAAAAAACCCTAACACTAACCCTTATGATCCACTTACAGTTATTGAAGTCCCGCTTGAAGTATCCATCCAGCCAGCGAAGTCATCATCCAGACGGCCTATTCGATCTTCATCCAGCCGGCACGGAGCGGGTCCATCCTGAAGACATCCGGCGCGGAGCATCCTCTTCATATGTTCGCTGCTGTATACTGATTCTTCAATGCAAGTGACACAATCCAAGAAGGCGTCCCTTGCATTCCTATTGGCTAAAATATTTTAATCAGCCAATAGGAATTAGAGGTGCTAAATTCCTACTGGCTGTTCCAATCAGCCAATAGAATGAGAGCTTAATCCTATTGGCTGATTGAAACAGCCAATAGGATGAGATCAATCCTATTGGCTGATTGGAAAAGCCAATAGGATTTTAGCAGCTCTAATTCCTATTGGCTGATTTAAATCTTTCAGCCAATAGGAATGCAAGGGACGCCATCTTGGATTGCATCACTTGCATTGAAGAATCAAAATACTGCAGCGACCGCATGAAGAGGATGCTCCACGCCGCCTGGATGAAGATCGAAGAGGCCGTCTGGATGAAGACTTCTTGCCGCATGGATAAGGACTTTGCCGGCTGGATGAAGATAGAAGAGGCTGCCTGGATAAAGACTTTTTGCCGCATGGATGATGACTTCGCCAGCTGGATGGATTCTTCAAGCAAGACTTCAACAACTGTAAGTGGATCGTCTGTGGTTAGAGTTTCTTAAGGGTTTTTTGGGTGGGCTTTTTTTTTAGATTAGGGTTTGGGCAATGTAAAAGAGCTAAATGCCTTTTAAAGGGCAATACCCAAATGCCCTTTTCAGGGCAATGGTTAGCTTAGGTTATTTTAGATATTTTTTTTATTGGGGGGGTTGGTTGGGTGGTGGGTTTTACTGTTGGGGGTGTTTGTATTTTTTTACAGGTAAAATAGCTGATATCTTTGGGGCAATGTCCCACAAAAGGCCCTTTTAAGGGCTATTGGTAGTTAATTGTAGGCTAGTTTTTTTTTATCTTAGAAGGCCTTTTTTATTTTGATAGGGCTGTTAGATTAGGTGTAATTCTTTTTTATTTAAGATGATTTTGTTTTTTAATTTAGTGTAATGTATATTTTTAGGGTTCTTTTATTTTTTGTATCAAAAGAGCTGTTTAACTTAGTGCAAAAGGTTCTTTTATGGGCCCTTGGTAGTTTGGGGGTGGGGTTTGTATAGTGTTAGGGGGGTTTGTATTTTTTTGGAGCAAAAGAGCTGTTTATCTCAGGGTAATGCCCTACAAAAGGCCCTTTTAAGGGCCCCCCAAAAGACCCTTTCAAGGGCCCTTGGTAGTTTATTCTAGATTAGGCTTTTTTATTCTGGGGTGTTTTTTTAAGGGTATTAGAATAGGAATAATCTTTGGAAAATTTAATTTTTTTGTATTGGAAGGTTTTTTTATTTTTTGAAATTGTAGTTTTAGTGTAAGGCAGGTTAGGTTTTATTTCACAGGTAAGTTTGTATTTATTTTAACTAGATAGTTAGTAAATAGTTAATAACTATTTACTGACTAGTCTACCTAGTTAAAATAAATACAAATTTACCTGTGAAATAAAAATAAAATCTAAGCTAGCTACAATGTAACTATTAGTTATATTGTAGCTAGCTTAGGTTTTATTTTACAAGTAATTATTTAGTTTTAACTAGGTATTATTTAGTTAATAATTATGTTAAAGTTTGGTGGTGTTAGGGCTAGGGTTATGTTAGGGTTAGGGTTATGTTAGGGTTAGGGGTTTATAGTTTAATTTAGGTTGTTGAGCTGTGGGGGCAGGGGTTTATAGGTTTATTTAGTGGTAGTGGTAGTGGTAGTGATATGGGAGGCCAGAGTAGGGGTTAATAGCTTTATTTAGGTTGCAGCAATATCGAGAATGGCAGAACAGTGGTTAATAACTTTACTACAAATGGGGTGATGTTGGGCGGAATAGGGGATAATAATTTTTTATTTTAGTGGTGGCGATATCAGGAGCGGCACATTAGGGGTTAATAATTTTATGTAGGTGGTGGCGATATCAGAGCAGCATATTAGGGGTTAATAACTGTAGGCAGGTGTCGGCGATGTCAGGGGCAGCAGATTAGGGGTGTTAAGTTAGGGTGCTAGGTTTAAGCTGTCTTTTCTTTTTCCCATAGACATCAATGGGGCTGCGTTACGTTTTTTGTTTCCGCTATTGCAGGTGTTAGACTTTTTTTAAGCCAGCTCTCCCTATTGATGTATATGGGGAAAGCGTGCACGAGCACATCAACACATCACTGCTTTGTAGTATGGAGCGGTAAAGAGCTCAATGCAGCCATATCGCCTGCACAAGCCGGGTTTGTGCTTGTAACTTGTAATGGCAGCGCTATAGGGGATTAAATAATGCAACTTTTGTGGTGTTCTTTACTTTCCCTATGGTGCTCAAAACTCATAATCCAGGTTTGTTAAAGCTAAGGCCCTACACATAAATATTCATTTATAAAATGATGCATTGTTATGCAGAATGCATATCATTTTAATGTTTGCATATAAATTAAAATGTAATTAATGTTGTTTGTTGTTTTTATTTTTGTTATTAAATTCAATATAATTAAAATTATAGTTCTACATAACTGCATGGCTATTATGTAAAAATATAATTTAATGCTACTGACTACTATGACATAAATATATATTAACACATATATCTATGTTATCACTAATAAACACAACAAGTTAAAATAAATACATTTTAATGTATATGCAATACATACAAAAATATGCACTATGCATGAAAATGCATACCATTTTAAATATTAAATAATAATGCATTTCCAGACTACATTATATCTACAATGTTAAATAAAATGCATTTTCATGTATAATACATATTAGTTTAAGTATTATATATAAATTAAAATATAGATATTCTTGTTTTTTGTGTTTATTATTTTAAATTTAAATATATTTTTTAAAATATATATATTTATGTTATAAAAACAGTTGTATTACAAATATAGTATTAAATAAATGTATGCCTGTTATGTAATAATTCAATTTCAATACTAAAGACTTTTGTAACATAAATATTAATACAAAAAAATATGTTTATGTTTAAAATAATAAACACAAGGAAAAATAAATACATATTAATTTATATATAATACTTAAAAGAATAGGCACCATACATGATAATGCATAATATTTTAAACATTGTAGATTAACCACTAAGCCTCCCTGAACTAATCACCTCCCAGAACTACACTAAAACCTAACACAAACCCTCTTAACTAAACCACCTAAATTACGTGAAAATTAAAAAAACTAACGGCTAGATTACGAGTTGTTCGTTAGGCTTAAAAAGCAGCATTGGCCGGTCCTAGCGCTGCTTTTTAATGCCCGCTGGTATTACGAGTCTTGCAGGTACAGGTGTACCCCTCACTTCTATGGCCATACTTGGAAATACCGCAAATACACTTACGTAATTTGCTCATCCTATTTTTTCAATGGGACTTGCATAGCGCCGGTATTACGAGTCTGACAAAAAGTGAGCAGTAGACCCTCTCCTGTCAAGACTGGTACCACACTTTAAAGTCAGTAGTTAAGAGTTTTACACTACAACGCCATAGCATAAAACTCTTAACTAAAGTGCTAAAAAGTACACTAATACCCATAAACTACCTATTAACCGCTAAACCGAGGCCCTCCCACAACGCAAACACTAAAATTACATTTTAAACCCCTAATCTGCCGAACCGGACATCGCCGCCACTATAATAAATATATTAACCCCTAAACCACCACAGTCCTGCATCACAAACGTTAGCTAAATATTATTAACCCCTAATCTGCCATCCCTAACATCGCCGACACCTACCTACATTTATTAACCCCTAATCTGCCGCCCCCAATGTCGCCACCACTATACTAAAGTTATTAACCTCTAAATCTAAGTATAACCCTAACCCCCCCCTAACTTAAATATAATTTAAATAAATCTAAATAAAATTCCTATCATTAACTAAATAATTCATATTTAAAACTAAATATTTACCTATAAAATAAACCCTAAGATAGCTACAATATAACTAATAGTTACATTGTAGCTAGTTTAGAGTTTATTTTTATTTTACAGGCAAGTTTGTATTTATTTTAACTAGGTAGAATAGTTATTAAATAGTTATTAACTATTTAATAACTACCTATCTTAAATAAATACTAAGTTACCTGTAAAATAAAACCTAATCTAAGTTACAATTACACCTAACACTACACTATAATTAAATTATTTCCCTAAATTAAATACAATTAAATACAATTAAATAAAATTATCTTAAGTACAAAAAACAAACACTAAATTACAGAAAATAATAAACAAATTACAAGATTTTTAAACTAATTACACCTAATCATTGCCCCAAAGTAATCAGCTCTCTTACCTGTAAAAAAAATTACAAATCCCCCCCAACATTAAAACCCACCACCCACACAACCAACTCTACTCTAAAAGCCCACCCAATACCCCCTTATAAAAACCTAACACTAACCCCTTGAAGATCACCTTACCGGGAGAAGTCTTCACCCAACCGGTCCTCCAGATGGGCAGAAGTCTTCATCCAGATGGCATCTTCTATCTTCATCCATCCAGCGCGGAGCGGGCCCATCTTCAAGACATCTGACGCGGAGCATCCTCTTCAATCGACGGCTAACACAGAATGAAGGTACCTTTAAGTGACGTCATCCAAGATGGCATCCCTTCAATTCCGATTGGCTGATAGAATTCTATCAGCCAATCGGAATTAAGGTAGAAAAAATCATATTGGCTGATGCAATCAGCCAATAGGATTGAAGTTCAATCCTATTGGCTGATCCAATCAGCCAATAGAATGCAAGCTCAATCCTATTTGCTGATTTGATCAGCCAATAGGATTGAACTTCAATCCTATTGGCTGATTGCATCAGCCAATAGGATTTTTTCTACCTTAATTCCAATTGGCTAATAGAATTCTATCAGCCAATTGGAATTGAAGGGATGCCATCTTGTATGACGTCACTTAAGGGTACCTTCATTCTGTGTTAGCTGTAGATTGAAGAGTATGCTCCGCATCGGATGTCTTGAAGATGGACCCGCTCCGCGCCGGATGGATGAAGATAGAAGATGCCGTCTGGATGAAGACTTCTGCCTGCCTGGAGGACCACTTCGCCCGGCTTGCATGAAGACTTCTCCCGGCTTCGTTGAGGACTTTGGCCCGGTTGGGTGAAGACTTCTCCCGGTAAGGTGATCTTCAAGGGGTTAGTGTTTTTTAAGGGGGTATTGGGTGGGTTTTAGAGTAGGGTTGGTTGTGTGGGTGGTGAGGTTTAATGTTGGGGGGTATTTGTAATTTTTTTTACAGGTAAAAGAGCTGATTACTTTGGGGCAATGCCCCACAAAAGGCCCTTTTAAGGGCTATTTATAGGGTAGGGCTTTTTTATTTTGGGGGGCTTTTTTATTTTGATAGGGAGATTAGATTAGGTGTAATTAGTTTAAAAATCTTGTAATTTGTTTATTATTTTCTGTAATTTAGTGTTGTTTTGTACTTTAGATAATTTTATTTAATTGTATTTAATTGTATTTAATTTAGGGAAGTAATTTAATTATAGTGTCGTGTTAGATGTAATTGTAACTTAGGTTAGGTTTTATTTTATAGGTAAATTTGTATTTATTTTAGCTAGGTAGTTAGTAAATAGTTATTAACTATTTAGTAACTATTCTACCTAGTTAAAATAAATACAAACTTGCCTGTAAAATAAAAATAAACCCTAAGCTAGATACAATGTAACTATGTTATTTAGTTTTAAATAGGAATAATTTAGTTAATGATAGGAATTTTTATTTAGATTTATTTAAATTATATTTAAGTTAGGTGGTGTTAGGGTTAGGGTTAGACTTAGGTTTAGGGGTTAATAACTTTACTATAGTGGCGCGATGTTGGGGGCGGCAGATTAAGGGTTAATAAATGTAAGTAGGTGGCATCGATGTTAGGGCCGGCAGATTAGGGGTTAATAATATTTAACTAATGTTTGCGAGGCAGGAGTGCGGTGGTTTAGGGGTTAATATGTTTATTATAGTGACGGCAACGTTGGGGGCAGAAAATTAGAGGTTAATAAATTTAATGTAGGTGTAGGCGATGTTGGGGGCAGCAGATTAGGGGTTCATAAGTATAATGTAGGTGGCGGCGGTGTCCGGAGCAGCAAATTAGGGGTTAATAATATAATGTAGGTTGTGGCGATGTCGGGGGCGGCAGATTAGGGGTTAATAAGTGTAAGATTAGGGGTATTTAGACTCGGGTTCATGTTAGGGAGTTAGATGTAGACATAAATTTTATTTCCCCATAGGAATCAATGGGGCTGCGTTAAGGAGTTTTACGCTGCTTTTTGTCAGGTGTTAGACTTTTTTTCAGCCGGCTCTCCCCGTTGATTCCTATGGGGAAATTGTGCATGAGCACGTTACACCAGCTCACTGCTAACATAAGCAGCGCTGGTATTGGAGTGCGGTAAGTAGCAAAATTTTGCTCAACGCTCACTTCTTGTCTGGGATGTAAAAACCCGTAATACCAGCTCTGTCTGTAAGTGAGCAATGAGCATAAACTGCTCGTTAGCACCGCATAGCTTCTAACGCAAAATTCATAATTTAGGTGAAAGTTACGAGAAAATAAAAAAAAATCTGTTACAAAAAAATAATAAAAGACAGTATCCCAAATTAAAAACCCACCATTATTCCTAACACTAATCTACATGCCCCATAAAAACCACCCAAAACAAAAAAAAAACCTTAACCCTAACAGTAAAATAAATTACTATAGCCCTTAGAAGAGCCTTTTGTAGGGTATTGCCCTAACAATAATATAGTTCCTTTTTTTAATCATAATCTTTTATTGAGGTTTTCTAAATGACAACCAATAATGCATGACCTTTTGCAATGATAGCAGGTATGCAAGAAGTTTTCAGATGAAAATAATAAAGTACATACAGAAGTTGTATCACAAAACAATGCATTAGCTGAGAAAGTAGTAGGTCTGATAATAGGATCTGCAAGTCAGTAAACGACTTCTTAGTCATATATATGAAATTGGCATACACTATATTTCAGTTAAACAGGGAGAGGTAATCACATAGATTAGATATAACAATATAAGAATATTAACCTGCCAAAAAAGATACACAATGTAAAACATGGATATTAATAATAAATTACATATGTCAGCAATAAAATTGAACATATATTAATTAAACCTCTTTCTTCAAGTAAATAATCCTCTCAATACACAGTAAGTCACTCTGGGACCTAGCTAAACTTATTACACAAAGAAGAGGAAAGTTAGCATTTTTAGTGGTCATTCTTGGACCTTAGTATGTTTAGAAGGAACCAACATCAGACATTACATAAAAAAATACAATAGGTGATGATATGAGAAAAGATAAAACAACGGTATAGGCTATTGGGTAATTATATATTATGAAATGAGCTATTGTCACAGGGTAATTATTAATATGCAAAAACCTCAGCTTTTAAATTGGGGGATATCAAATAACATCCAGAATAAATAAATACCAGTCTTAAGCATGAGTTTTGAATATAATTGTGCCCAATTTAGGATATGATATTAGAAATGCTTAAAAGGACATGAAACCCAACATTTTTCTTTCATGATTCAGATAGAGAATACAAATTTAAACAACTTTCCAATTTGCTTCTATTATCTAATTTGCTTTGTTCTTTAGATATCCTTTGTTGAAGAAATAGCAAGGCACATGGGTGAGCCGATCACATGAGGCATCTATGTGCAGCCACCAATCAGCAGCTACTGGGCATATCTAGATATGCTTTTAAACAAATGATATCAAGAGAATGAAGCAAATTAGATAATAAAAGTAAATTGGAACGTTGTTTAAAGGTGCATGCTCTGTCTGAATCATGAAAGAAAAATGTTGGGTTTCATGTCCCTTTAAGGTTAAGAAGAATAGAAGTGATATACAGAAAAGGGTTGTGGGAGGCGCCAGAAGGCAGTCTGTTACCAATATGAACTATTTTAAAAGTTAGAACTGTTTCAAAAAATATATAAGAAATGTATCAAAAAATAACCCAGTTGATTAAATTTTTATGCAAGAAAGTTCATAATTCTGCTTGTTGTTAAACAAATAATTTATTGCACCACAATGCTAGTAAGATTAAAAATATTAAAGCTAATTTATGCAATCCTAAATTAAAATCTAACGACACCGGTGTCACATATATCTGTGTTCACTTCAATTTTAAAACAAACTAGTAGCAGCTGATATACATTAAAAACAATCGGCTAGATTACGAGTTGTGCGTTAGTGTAAAAAAGCAGCGTTAACAGGTCCTAACGCTTCTTTTTTAAGTGCGTTTGGGATAGTGATTAGACTGTAAGTAAGGAGGGGAATAATGCACACCTTATAAAACTATATCCCAATGTTTTATAGAAATAAGCTGAGGTGGAGGTAGGTGGCGCAAATGAATGCCGATTCCCTGTGACTACGTGTTACTATCCTGATACACTGGGTAATATAAGTATCGCTTCGATTTCAAATAGCCTAAATTGCTACGTAATAAATGCTATTGATCTCAACTATTCTTTTGTGTGACTAAGTATTAATAATATACTCCTTACATAAAATAAATGCCAATATGCTGATGATAATAAAACAATTTATTAAATCTTAAAATATATACATGTATACACTTTACACAATATTGACACCGGTGTCTGAAATACGTGAATTTTAAAAGAAATATAAAATGCTTCGAAGTATTAAGTACATAAAATGACGATAGAAATATATAAAATGATAAAAGGATATTAATACATTGAAGTAATTTTACATTGAGTTACAGTGTCTAAAAACGTTTTAACCTTACAGTTTAGGCCGGGACTGCGTGATGGTTCACTATATTATATTATTGCGGATAGTGCTGTATTTTATTACGCTTTATAGTACCTTTAAATGTATCTGTCTGATGACACTTTGTGCGTTGGAGAATACTGCGGTTAAATATATGCCGCTGTTTGATTCTCTTTAGTGTATCCGTCTGATGACACTATTTTTGTTGGAGAATGCCGCGGTTAAATATATGCCGCTGTTTGATTCCCTTGATTCCTAGGTGAGTCGTGATGTTTGAGCGTTCTAGCGGTTAAATATATGCCGCTGTGATGACTTGTTGCAGTCTAAGTTCCACCTGCAGTAAGCGAAGGATGATGATAATCTTCGTGGTGATTCACACTCACGTGTGAATATTTCCTGCGGTTCCCGTGACCGCTTAATGTGTTGTCGGTCAGTGACCGATTTAGCTCTTTAAAGGATGTTGGTTCCTGATAATTTGTTCATGAAGTGTGGGATCTTTGCCGCTTCAGTTGTTTGTTCTTCTGCCTCCGTTTGCTGCCGGTCAGTGACCGGTCCGGCTGAGTTCTTTGAAGTTTTTGGATGGAGGTGCTGCTCTTGTGTCCTGCAAATCTGTGTGAGGGTGATCGGGTATCAACGCGTTTCGGCTTCCAAGCCTTTTTCAAGATACCTGATGAGTAGATTGGCCAGCTATTTATACCTGTTTTGGTTAACTGTTAGACTGCCAGTAAGAAATTATTGTAATTTTCGCTTCTAGTTAGTTTTAACGTCATTATGAATTGGTTCTGGATAAATTATCTTATATACAAATTTTACAGATATTCGTACTTTATCATTTGTGGATCTTCAATTTATTATTGTGCACGATATTGCAGCTTGGCTATAAGGAGTATGTTATTACACATATATCTAGATTTTTGGATATATTCCATACAGACACATTTTTTTAGAAATTTTATACTTTGTGGTCAGTGAAATTACATTTATTGTTGTGCACATTATGATATGGGTTAATGCGTACCTTAGATATTTCTGGCTATACCCTATTTTGTTTTGAGGCGTAAAAAACATTATTGGCATAAACTTTAATTTTGGGTCAAATTTAAAGGTAAAATCATGGGTAAGGTTTAAATATGATATTTAGTTTTATGAAAATTGTTATAGGGTTGAGGTTGACTTATGCATATTTTACATATCATGAGTTTGTTGGTCATAAATTATAACACCAAGAATTTCTAATGTGTGACTTATTCTTAGTGGGCGGGTTCTAACATATATGTATCCCTAACTAAAACTGTTGTTTAATTACATCATTAACTCCAGGTTTGGAGTATTGGATCGTATAGCGATGAACTGGTTTTTATAGCTATGGACTAGTGCATCTTTAACTTTGCGTCTGGAATGTTTGGAAGTGTCTTTTATATTATTTCGTATGTCTAATAAATTATTAGACATCTTGAATATGGTTATTCCTCGATGTGTTTGATATATGACTATTGTGTAATCCGGATGTAGTTAAGGTCCACAGATAATTTGGTTTGGGGTGTACTACAGGATGGCGTTTAGGTCCATTTCACTGTTTAGACCTTTTGGGTGTAGAGTGCCCATTTCGAATATTAATTTGGCTTCTTGGTGTAAAAGTTTTTTCCCTAGATTGCCTCCTCTGCTGTCTGGTTTAATCTTTTTAATGCCCCAAAATAACATTTCATTTGGGTTTCCTTTATGGCATGTTTTGAAGTGTGCGTATAATTTTGTGTTATCTCTTTCTTTTTCAATATTTAGGATGTGTTCTCTCATCCTATCCTTCAACTTTCTACTTGTTTGGCCTAAGTATTGAAGTTTGCAATTGCATTCTATTAGATATATGATATTATTATCCGTGCATCTGATGATGTCATTTATTTTTACTTCTTTATTTGTCACAGTTGACCTAACTGATTTAGATTTGGTGCTGTGTTTACAAGATTTACACTCATGGCATGGGAAAAAAACAGATATGGTTTCATTATTAAGGTCTCGTTGGATAGTGTGGTATTTTTGTTGTTTATACTCGCTAGGTGCTAGGATATTTTTCAGACTGGTGGCTTTTCGATATATAATATCAGGATGTTGTTTTAATCTTTTTCCAAGGATAGGGTCACTTCTTGCAAGATGCCAGTGTTTCTTTATAATGTTTTCTATCTGTTTGTGTTGGCTGGAATATGTGGTGATAAATGGAATGTGATATGGGTCTCTGTCCTCATGTTTCATCATGTTATTTTTATCCTCCAGAAGGTCCTTTCTATCTATTGATCTGACTTGCTTTTTTGTGTCTACTAGAATTTTAGGATGATATCCCTTTTCAGCAAATCTCTTGTCTAAAATTTCAGCTTGTGTGTCGTAGTCAGTTACTTTGGTGCAATTCCTTCTTATTCTCGAGTACTGTCCTTTTGGTATATTATTCTTCCACTTTGTATGGTGGCAACTTTTGTAGTCAATGTAGCTATTTGCATCTACTTTCTTAAAAAAAGTCGTTGTGGTGATTTCGTTATTTATTATGGCTATCTCTATATCTAAGAAGCTGATTTTAGTTTTGTTATGTTCATGTGTAAATTTTAGACCGAAGTCGTTGTTATTGAAGTCTAGTATGAACTCATCTAGTAGTTCCTCATCTCCTCTCCAAATGATGAATATGTCATCTATGAACCGTTTATAGAGCACGAGATTCGCACCCCACGGAGTGTTCGATAGAAACTGCTCCTCAAAATGTCCTACAAATAAATTTGCGTAACTGGGTGCGAATCTCGTGCCCATAGCTGTTCCTCTTTTTTGTATATAATGACTTCCGTTGAAAGAAAAATAGTTATTTCTGAGTATGAATTCCATACACTGCAATATAAATTCTTTTTGGGGTTTTTCCATTTCGCTGTCTTTAGTTAAAAAGGATTTTGTGGCTTCTAGGCCTTTTGAATGGTCAATGCATGTGTATAAGCTACTTACATCGCAAGTAACAAGAATGTAATTTTCTTTCCAATTAATATGATCAATTAGATTCAGGAAATGTTTAGTGTCTCTTAAGTGGGAAGGTATGTTTTTGACATATTTTTGAAGAAAGAAGTCAGTGTATTGAGATAAGTTTGATGTCAGTGAATTTATTCCTGATATTATGGGCCGTCCTGGGGGGTTGATTAGATCCTTGTGGATTTTTGGTAGGAAATAAAAGACTGGGGTACGGGGATGTTCTATTAAAATAAAATTGACTTCTTGGTTGTTTATTATGCCTTTATCTTTTGCTGAAGTGATCATTTTTTCTAAATTCTTTCTCATTTGCTCAATAGGGTTACCTGTTAATTTATTGTATGTTGTTTTGTCCCCTAATAGTCTGTCGGCTTCTTTGAGGTAATTTTCTGTGTCCATAATGACAACTCCCCCCCCTTTATCAGCCTGCTTAATGGTGATGTTTTTGTTCTCTTTCAGCTCTTTTAGAACCTCATTTTCTTTTTTACTTAAATTCCATTTAAGCTCCTTATTTATTTCCAATTTTTCAATATCCTCTTTTACCTTTTTCTCAAATGTTTCAATCATACTACCTTTTTCTTGAGTGGGGTTAAAAGTGGATTTTTGTTTGTAATTGGTGTGAATATATTTTGATGTGTAATTACCATTATTTTCCAGAGGATTTCTCAAAAAGTACTTTTTTAAGGCTAATTTTCTTGTGAATTGATTCACATTAATCAGGGTTTCAAATTTGTTGATTTTACATGACGGGGCAAATGATAGACCTTTGTTGAGTATTGTTTTTTGTTTGTCATTTAGTATTAATTTACTCAAATTAAAGATACCTTTAGGTTCTATTTTGATTTCTTCGTTGCTTTTTTTGATTCTCCCTCCCCTTCCTCTGTTTCCTCTAATCTTCTTTTTCCTTTCGGTGGGTCGTGTGTTTGATTTGGGCCTTCTTCTAAAAAAGATCTATGGTTAATTGTTTTGGTGGATGTAGTGGGAGTTCTAGATTCTTCTTCCTGATTTAGTGCACTGTATCTATTCTGGTGTTCTAAATTTCTTTCTGGTGGATGTGAGGTGGTGCTCTGTTTTTTGAAATTATCTTTTGTTTTTGGTGATTGTGGTCTTTTAAAATTTTCCTTTGGTGTTTCCCTATCTGGATTTTCTTTATTTTGATTTCTCCAAGTGTGATTGTGGTTGTAATTATCATAATTTTGGTTTTCAAATCTTCTTTCCCCATGGTTTCTATAATTTTGAAAATGTGAATCTCTATTATCATCTTGGTGGTTTCTATAATTTTGAAAATGTGAATCTCTATTATCATCTTGGTGGTGTTCATATCGGTTGAAAAGTGGGTTTCTATTTTCACCTCTATAGTGCTCATTTCTATTGTAATAGTGCTCCTTATTATCTCTATAATTATCTCTATGTTGGTGATTTCTATTTGAATTGTGAAAGTTGTTTGAATTTTGGTAATCGTGCTGTATGTAGTTTCTGTGTTCTTGTGTGTGTTCCTCTTCCGTATTGTGTCTATGATCATCCTTGTGTGAATGTCCTGTGTTACTTCTTCCTTGTTGTAATTCTCTATTACTATGCCTGTATTCATTATAGGTGTGTCCGTTATGTCTGTAGTTGTCACGTCTGTAGTTTCTATTTCTATCATTGTCCCAGTTTCGGTGTTGATTATAATGGTAATTTGGTCTTTGGAATCTATTTATGTAGTTTCCTTTGTTATGATTGTGGTATCTATGATAGTAATAGTTACTATCATTTCGTGTTTGATTTAAGGTCTTTCCTGTGTTTTCTTGCTCAACCTGCATGTTCCCTGTCTCAGGTTCATTATTAAATTTTTTATTGCTAAAAAGTAATCTGTAATTCGGTTGTGCTTCTTCATTGCTGTTATCTGTTTGTCTTTTATAATCCTCAATGTCTCTATTAAATTTTTTCCATTTTACTTCTATTATATCTTTGTTTAGTTCACCTAGTCTTTTAGCTATTTCTTGTTGTTTTGTGTTTAAAGAATCTGTTAGATCTGTATGTTCCAATTTTTCTTTATAATTTTGAATTTTGATCCCTAATTCCTGTGAGGTTATTTCTCTTGATTTAATAATTACTGTTATAAGTTTAAGGGAAGCTGTTTCCAGAATGTCAAACCATTCTTTACTATGCTCTTCGTTTAATTCGAACGTGCAGTCTTTTTTGAGTCGTAGTCCCCTAGGGACCATATTTTCTTTTATGTATTTATTTAAAAAAGCTAACTCCAATTTCTGTTTTATTTCCTTAAATAGAATATTTTCTAATTCGCTTATAGTGTCTTTCTCGTTTATATAATCTATTTTATTGAAATTAGAGTTCACGGGGTCAATTTTATTTGAAATGTCATCAAGAATGTTATTCCTAGTGTTAAATATGTCCATCCTTCAGATGTTGGTGTACCTTTCTTAACAGTCTGGGGATAAAATATGTATGTGCGTTTGGGATAGTGATTAGACTGTAAGTAAGGAGGGGAATAATGCACACCTTATAAAACTATATCCCAATGTTTTATAGAAATAAGCTGAGGTGGAGGTAGGTGGCGCAAATGAATGCCGATTCCCTGTGACTACGTGTTACTATCCTGATACACTGGGTAATATAAGTATCGCTTCGATTTCAAATAGCCTAAATTGCTACGTAATAAATGCTATTGATCTCAACTATTCTTTTGTGTGACTAAGTATTAATAATATACTCCTTACATAAAATAAATGCCAATATGCTGATGATAATAAAACAATTTATTAAATCTTAAAATATATACATGTATACACTTTACACAATATTGACACCGGTGTCTGAAATACGTGAATTTTAAAAGAAATATAAAATGCTTCGAAGTATTAAGTACATAAAATGACGATAGAAATATATAAAATGATAAAAGGATATTAATACATTGAAGTAATTTTACATTGAGTTACAGTGTCTAAAAACGTTTTAACCTTACAGTTTAGGCCGGGACTGCGTGATGGTTCACTATATTATATTATTGCGGATAGTGCTGTATTTTATTACGCTTTATAGTACCTTTAAATGTATCTGTCTGATGACACTTTGTGCGTTGGAGAATACTGCGGTTAAATATATGCCGCTGTTTGATTCTCTTTAGTGTATCCGTCTGATGACACTATTTTTGTTGGAGAATGCCGCGGTTAAATATATGCCGCTGTTTGATTCCCTTGATTCCTAGGTGAGTCGTGATGTTTGAGCGTTCTAGCGGTTAAATATATGCCGCTGTGATGACTTGTTGCAGTCTAAGTTCCACCTGCAGTAAGCGAAGGATGATGATAATCTTCGTGGTGATTCACACTAACGTGTGAATATTTCCTGCGGTTCCCGTGACCGCTTAATGTGTTGTCGGTCAGTGACCGATTTAGCTCTTTAAAGGATGTTGGTTCCTGATAATTTGTTCATGAAGTGTGGGATCTTTGCCGCTTCAGTTGTTTGTTCTTCTGCCTCCGTTTGCTGCCGGTCAGTGACCGGTCCGGCTGAGTTCTTTGAAGTTTTTGGATGGAGGTGCTGCTCTTGTGTCCTGCAAATCTGTGTGAGGGTGATCGGGTATCAACGCGTTTCGGCTTCCAAGCCTTTTTCAAGATACCTGATGAGTAGATTGGCCAGCTATTTATACCTGTTTTGGTTAACTGTTAGACTGCCAGTAAGAAATTATTGTAATTTTCGCTTCTAGTTAGTTTTAACGTCATTATGAATTGGTTCTGGATAAATTATCTTATATACAAATTTTACAGATATTCGTACTTTATCATTTGTGGATCTTCAATTTATTATTGTGCACGATATTGCAGCTTGGCTATAAGGAGTATGTTATTACACATATATCTAGATTTTTGGATATATTCCATACAGACACATTTTTTTAGAAATTTTATACTTTGTGGTCAGTGAAATTACATTTATTGTTGTGCACATTATGATATGGGTTAATGCGTACCTTAGATATTTCTGGCTATACCCTATTTTGTTTTGAGGCGTAAAAAACATTATTGGCATAAACTTTAATTTTGGGTCAAATTTAAAGGTAAAATTATGGGTAAGGTTTAAATATGATATTTAGTTTTATGAAAATTGTTATAGGGTTGAGGTTGACTTATGCATATTTTACATATCATGAGTTTGTTGGTCATAAATTATAACACCAAGAATTTCTAATGTGTGACTTATTCTTAGTGGGCGGGTTCTAACATATATGTATCCCTAACTAAAACTGTTGTTTAATTACATCATTAACTCCAGGTTTGGAGTATTGGATCGTATAGCGATGAACTGGTTTTTATAGCTATGGACTAGTGCATCTTTAACTTTGCAACATGAAACATGAGGACAGAGACAGAGACATGAGACATGAGGACAGAGACCCATATCACATTCCATTTATCACCACATATTCCAGCCAACACAAACAGATAGAAAACATTATAAAGAAACACTGGCATCTTGCAAGAAGTGACCCTATCCTTGGAAAAAGATTAAAACAACATCCTGATATTATATATCGAAAAGCCACCAGTCTGAAAAATATCCTAGCACCTAGCGAGTATAAACAACAAAAATACCACACTATCCAACGAGACCTTAATAATGAAACCATATCTGTTTTTTTCCCATGCCATGAGTGTAAATCTTGTAAACACAGCACCAAATCTAAATCAGTTAGGTCAACTGTGACAAATAAAGAAGTAAAAATAAATGACATCATCAGATGCACGGATAATAATATCATATATCTAATAGAATGCAATTGCAAACTTCAATACTTAGGCCAAACAAGTAGAAAGTTGAAGGATAGGATGAGAGAACACATCCTAAATATTGAAAAAGAAAGAGATAACACAAAATTATACGCACACTTCAAAACATGCCATAAAGGAAACCCAAATGAAATGTTATTTTGGGGCATTAAAAAGATTAAACCAGACAGCAGAGGAGGCAATCTAGGGAAAAAACTTTTACACCAAGAAGCCAAATTAATATTCGAAATGGGCACTCTACACCCAAAAGGTCTAAACAGTGAAATGGACCTAAACGCCATCCTGTAGTACACCCCAAACCAAATTATCTGTGGACCTTAACTACATCCGGATTACACAATAGTCATATATCAAACACATCGAGGAATAACCATATTCAAGATGTCTAATAATTTATTAGACATACGAAATAATATAAAAGACACTTCCAAACATTCCAGACGCAAAGTTAAAGATGCACTAGTCCATAGCTATAAAAACCAGTTCATCGCTATACGATCCAATACTCCAAACCTGGAGTTAATGATGTAATTAAACAACAGTTTTAGTTAGGGATACATATATGTTAGAACCCGCCCACTAAGAATAAGTCACACATTAGAAATTCTTGGTGTTATAATTTATGACCAACAAACTCATGATATGTAAAATATGCATAAGTCAACCTCAACCCTATAACAATTTTCATAAAACTAAATATCATATTTAAACCTTACCCATAATTTTACCTTTAAATTTGACCCAAAATTAAAGTTTATGCCAATAATGTTTTTTACGCCTCAAAACAAAATAGGGTATAGCCAGAAATATCTAAGGTACGCATTAACCCATATCATAATGTGCACAACAATAAATGTAATTTCACTGACCACAAAGTATAAAATTTCTAAAAAAATGTGTCTGTATGGAATATATCCAAAAATCTAGATATATGTGTAATAACATACTCCTTATAGCCAAGCTGCAATATCGTGCACAATAATAAATTGAAGATCCACAAATGATAAAGTACGAATATCTGTAAAATTTGTATATAAGATAATTTATCCAGAACCAATTCATAATGACGTTAAAACTAACTAGAAGCGAAAATTACAATAATTTCTTACTGGCAGTCTAACAGTTAACCAAAACAGGTATAAATAGCTGGCCAATCTACTCATCAGGTATCTTGAAAAAGGCTTGGAAGCCGAAACGCGTTGATACCCGATCACCCTCACACAGATTTGCAGGACACAAGAGCAGCACCTCCATCCAAAAACTTCAAAGAACTCAGCCGGACCGGTCACTGACCGGCAGCAAACGGAGGCA
This sequence comes from Bombina bombina, assembly GCF_027579735.1. NCBI lineage: Eukaryota > Metazoa > Chordata > Amphibia > Anura > Bombinatoridae > Bombina > Bombina bombina. The sequence goes on along the minus strand of NC_069503.1, from coordinate 791,216,596 downwards.
GAAGAACAAACAACTGAAGCGGCAAAGATCCCACACTTCATGAACAAATTATCAGGAACCAACATCCTTTAAAGAGCTAAATCGGTCACTGACCGACAACACATTAAGCGGTCACGGGAACCGCAGGAAATATTCACACGTTAGTGTGAATCACCACGAAGATTATCATCATCCTTCGCTTACTGCAGGTGGAACTTAGACTGCAACAAGTCATCACAGCGGCATATATTTAACCGCTAGAACGCTCAAACATCACGACTCACCTAGGAATCAAGGGAATCAAACAGCGGCATATATTTAACCGCGGCATTCTCCAACAAAAATAGTGTCATCAGACGGATACACTAAAGAGAATCAAACAGCGGCATATATTTAACCGCAGTATTCTCCAACGCACAAAGTGTCATCAGACAGATACATTTAAAGGTACTATAAAGCGTAATAAAATACAGCACTATCCGCAATAATATAATATAGTGAACCATCACGCAGTCCCGGCCTAAACTGTAAGGTTAAAACGTTTTTAGACACTGTAACTCAATGTAAAATTACTTCAATGTATTAATATCCTTTTATCATTTTATATATTTCTATCGTCATTTTATGTACTTAATACTTCGAAGCATTTTATATTTCTTTTAAAATTCACGTATTTCAGACACCGGTGTCAATATTGTGTAAAGTGTATACATGTATATATTTTAAGATTTAATAAATTGTTTTATTATCATCAGCATATTGGCATTTATTTTATGTAAGGAGTATATTATTAATACTTAGTCACACAAAAGAATAGTTGAGATCAATAGCATTTATTACGTAGCAATTTAGGCTATTTGAAATCGAAGCGATACTTATATTACCCAGTGTATCAGGATAGTAACACGTAGTCACAGGGAATCGGCATTCATTTGCGCCACCTACCTCCACCTCAGCTTCTTTTTTAAGCCCGCTGGTATTACGAGTCTTGCAGGTTTAGGGTCACTGCACACTTTTTTGGCCTTACTGCAAAACGACTTACGTAAACTTTGTAAATTCTTTTTTCTATTGGACTTCCATAGCGCTGGTATTACGAGTCTGTCCTGGGAGGCCAAAAAGTGAGCGGTACACCCTACCTCGTCAAGAGTCCTAACGCATTTAAAAGTCAATAGTTAAGAGTTTTATGGTACAACGCTGTAACATAAAACTCATAACTAAAGTGCTAAAAAGTATACTAACACCCATAAACTACCTATTAACCCCTAAGCCGAGGCCCTCCCGCATTGCAAACACTAAAATACATTTTTTAACCCCTAATCTGCCTCTCCGGAAATAGCCGCAAATATAATAAACATATTAACCCCTAAACCGCCGCACTCCCGCCTTGCAAACACTAGTTAAATATTATTAACCCCTAATCTGCCGTCCCTAACATCACCGCCACGTACCTACATTTATTAACCCCTAATCTGCCGCCCCCAACGTCACTGCCACTATACTAAATGTATTAAACCCTAAACGTAAGTCTAACCCTAACCATAATACCCCCTAACTTAAATATAATTACAATAAATCTAAATAAAAATTAATATTATTACCTAAATAATTCCTATTTAAAACTAAATACTTACCTATAAAATAAACCATAAGCTAGCTACAATATAACTAATAGTTACATTGTAGCTAGCTTAGGGTTTATTTTTATTTTACAGGCAAGTTTCTATTTATTTTAACTAGGTCGAATAGTTATTAAATAGTTATTAACTATTTAATAACTACCTAGCTAAAATAAATACAAAAGTACCTGTAAAATAAAACCTGACATAAGTTACACTAACACCTAACACTACACTATAATTAAATAAATTAACTACATTAACAACAATTACATAATTTAAATTAAATTAGCTAAAGTACAAAAAAAAAAACCATTAAATTACAGAAAATAATAAACAAATTACAAGATATTTAAAGTAAATACACCTAATCTAATAGCCCTATCAAAATAAAAAAAGCCCCCCCAAAATAAAAAAAAACCCTAGCCTAAACTAAACTATCAATAGCCCTTAAAAGGGCCTTTTGCGGGGCATTGCCACAAAGAAATCAGCTCTTTTACCTGTAAAACAAAATACAAACAACCCCCCCAACAGTAAAACCCACCACCCACACAACCAACCCCCCAAATAAAATACTAACTAAAAAACCTAAGCTCCCCATTGAAAAGGGCATTTGGATGGGCATTGCCCTTAAAAGGGCAGTTAGCTCTATTGCAGGCCAGAACCTTAACCTAAAAATAAAACCCACCCAATACACCCTTAAAAAAACCTAACACTAACCCCCTGAAGATCAACTTACAGTTCTGAAGACCGGACATCCATCCTCAAGGAAGCGGCAGAAGTCTTCATCCAAGCCGGGCCGAAATCCTCAACGAAGCCGGAAGAAGTCTTCATCCAAGCCGGGTGAAGTGGTCCTCCAGACAGACAGAAGTCTTCTTCCAGACGGCAACTACTATCTTCATCCATCCAACGCGGAGTGGGTCTATCTTCAAGACATCCAATGCGGAGCAACCTCTTTATCCGGAGTCTTCTTACTGAATGAAGGTACCTTTAAGTGACGTCATCCAAGATGGCGTCCCTTAGATTCCTCTGTAATTTGGAGCTTTTAGACAATGTATCAACACGTATTGGCTCCCATGTCAAGATCTTTTCAAATAAGTGTGCACACTGCAAGACAGGATAATTCATCAGCTGTTTAGTGGAGGAGAAAATTCCCTGAGAAACCTAACCGCCAGCTACAACTTGTTTAAGATCGCTGACAAACAGTGTAAAGAAACCAGAGATGGTGAGATCACAGGGGATGAGAATTTAAGCTGCTAAATCCCATCCTGTGTGAACCGCTGATATTCAGTGTCTGAATCTGGAGGATCAAACAGAGTGAGGTGGTGAGAAAAGAAGCTGCCAGCCTCCTCCTATGTGAACCGCTAAAAACGGCATCAGGAATCAGAGGACTTCACCAAATGAGGTGGTAAGACCCTCGAAACTCTTATAAACCTGCAGGTATTATTAACATTATTACAGACGGAATAAATACTTTGGAGAATAACACGTTGGAGAGCCATTGAGATCAGGCTATTAACCAACATAATTTGTATTGGGGACTTGATAATTAGTCAAATTCACAAAGCAGTCGAATCTGTGATTTAACTATTAGAGAACACATTATTGGATTTGGATCGATACATTTCATTTTCATTGAGGCATACGATCTCTCATAATAAAGATCTGAAATTATGAAGTATCATAGGTAATAATACACACAATGTTATAATATATACTTTCGTCTAGATCACGAGTTAGGCGTTAGCCTTAAAAAGCAGCGTTGAGAGTCTGGCAGGTACAGGTGTACCGCTCACTTTTCTTCCGTGACTCGAGGCTACCGCAAATCCCCTTACGTCAGTTGCGTATCCTATCTTTTTAATGGGACTTGCCTAACACCGGTATTACGAGTCTTGGAAGAAGTGAGCGGTAGACCCTCTCCTGTCAAGACTTCTACCGCATATAAAAGTCAGTAGTTAAGAGTTTTATGGGCTAACGCTGGAACATAAAGCTCTTAACTAAAGTGCTACAAAGTACACTAACACCCATAAACTACCGATTAACCCCTAAACCGGGGCCCCCACATTGCAAACACGGACATCGCCGCCACCTACATTATACCTATGAACCCCTAATCTGCTGCCCCTAACATCGCCGACACCTACATTATATTTATTAACCCCTAATCTGCCGCCCCAATGTTGCCGCCACCTGCCTACAATTATTAACCCCTAATCTGCTGACCGGACATCGCCGCCACTTTAATAAATGTATTAACCCCTAAACCGCTGCACTCCAGCCTCGCAAACACTAGTTAAATTGTATTAACCCCTAATCTGCTTGCACTAACATCGCAGACACCTACTTACATTTATTAACCCCTAATCTGACACCCCCAACGTCACTGCAACTATATTAAAGGTATTAACCCCTAAACCTAAGTCTAAACCTAACCATAACCCCCCCCCCAACTTAAATATAATTTAAATTAAAGGAAATTAATTTAACAAAATTAAATAAATGATTCCTATTTAAAACTAAATACTTACCGAAAAAATAAACCCTAAGATAGCTACAATATAACTCATAGTTACATTGTATCTAGCTTAGGGTTTATATTTATTTTACAGGCAACTTTGTATTTATTTTAACTAGGTACAATAGTTATTAAATAGTTATTAACTATTTAATAACTACCTAGCTAAAATAAGTACAAAATTACCTGTAAAATAAATCCTAACCTAAGTTACAATTACATCCAACACTACACTATCATTAAATAAATTACCTAAACTACCTACAATTAAATTCAATAAAATAATTACGAAAAAAAAACACTAAATTACAGAAAAAATATTTTTTACAAGAAGTTTAAACTAATTACACCTAATCTAAGCCCCCTAATAAAATAAAAAAGGCCCCTAAAATAATAAAATGCCCTACCCTATACTAAATTACAAATAGCCCTTAAAAGGGTCTTTTGCGGGGCATTGCCCTAAAGTAATCAGCTCTTTTACCTGTAAAAAAAGAATACAATACCCCCCCAACATTACAACCCACCACCCACACACCCCTACTCTAAAACCCACCCAATACCCCCTTAAAAAACCTAACACTACCCCATTGAAGATCACCCTACCTTGAGACGTCTTCACCCAGCCGGGCACAAGTGGTCATCCGATCCGGCCAGAAGTCTTCATCCGATGGGGCAGCAGAGGACATCCAGACCGGCAGAAGTCTTCATCCTATCCAGGCAGAAGAGGACATCTGGACCAGGAGAAGGCTTCATCCAAGCGGCATCTTCTATCTTCATCCATCCGACGAGAAGCGACTCCATCTTGAAGACATCCGGCGCGGAGCATCCTTCCAGTACGACGACTAATGACGAATGACGGTTCTTTTAAATGACGTCATCCAAGATGGCGTCCCTCGAATTCCGATTGGCTGATAGGATTCTATCAGCCAATTGGAATCAAGGTAGGAAAAATCTGATTGGTTGATTTAATCAGCCAATCGGATTGAACTTCAATCCGATTGGCTGATTGGATCAGCCAATAGAATTGACCTTGCATTCTATAGGCTGATCCAATCAGTCAATCGGATTGAACTTCAATCAATTTGGCTGATTAAATCAACCAATCAGATTTTTCCTACCTTAATTCCGATTGGCTGATAGAATCCTCTCAACCAATCTGAATTCGAGGGACGCCATCTTGGGTGACATCATTTAAAGGAACCATCATTCGTCGTTAGTTGTCGTACTGGAAGGATGCTCTGTGCCGGATGTCTTCAAGATGGAGTCGCTCCTCGTCGGATGGATGAAGATAGAAGATGCCGCTTGGATGAAGCCTTTTCCCGGTTTGGATGTCCTCTTCTGCCCGGATAGGATGAAGACTTCTGCCGATCTGGATGTCCTCTTCTGCCCCATCGGATGAAGACTTCTGGCTGGATCGGATGACCACTTGTGCCCGGCTGGGTGAAGACGGCTCAAGGTAGGGTGATCTTCAATGGGGTAGTGTGTTTTTTTAAGGGGGTATTGGGTGGTTTTTAGAGAAGGGGTGTGTGGGTGGTGGGTTGTAATGTTGGGGGGGTATTGTATTCTTTTTTTATAGGTAAAAGAGCTGATTACTTTGGGGCAATGCCCTGCAAAAGGCCCTTTTAAGGGCTATTTGTAATTTAGTATAGAGTAGGACATTTTATTATTTTGGGGGGCTTTTTTATTTTATTAGGGGGCTTAGAGTAGGTGTAATTAGTTTAAACTTCTTGTAAAAAATATTTTTTCTGTAATTTAGTGTTTTTTTTTCGTAATTATTTTATTGAATTTAATTGTAGGTAGTTTAGGTAATTTATTTAATGATAGTGTAGTGTTGGATGTAATTGTAACTTAGGTTGTGATTTATTTTACAGGTAATTTTGTACTTATTTTAGCTATGTAGTTATTAAATAGTTAATAACTATTTAATAACTATTGTACCTAGTTAAAATAAATACAAAGTTGCCTGTAAAATAAATATAAACCCTAAGCTAGATACAATGTAACTATTAGTTATATTGTAGCTATCTTATGGTTTACTTTATAGGTAAGTATTTAGTTTTAAATAGGAATAATTTATTTTATTGTAGTTATTTTATTTATATTTATTTAAATTAGGGGGGTGTTAGGGTTAGACTTAGGTTTAGGGGTTAATAACTTTATTATAGTGGCGGCGACATTGGCGGCGGCAGATTAGGGGTTAATTAATTTAATATAGTTGCAGCGACGTTGGGGGGCAGATTAGGGGTTAATAACTATAATGTAGGTGGCGACAATGTTGGGGCAGCAGATTAGGGGTTTATAACTATAATATTATAACTATAATGTAGGTGTCAGCGATAGCGGGGGCATCAGATTAGGGGTTAATAAGTGTAAGATTAGGGGTATTTAGACTCGGGGTTCATGTTAGGGTGTTAGGTGCAAACATATTTTTTCTTTCCCCATAGAAAACAATGGGGCTGCGTTAGGAGCTGAAGGTGTTTGGTTTTTTTTCAGCCAGCTCAGCCCCATTGTTTCCTATGGGGAAATCGTGCACAAGCACGTTTAGCCAGCTTACCGCTACCGTAAGCAACGCTGGTATTGAGGTGAGATGTGGAGCTAAATTCTGCTCAACGCTCACCTTTTTGCGGCTAATGCCAGGTTTAAAAAAACCTGTAATACCAGCGTTAGCTTAAGGGAGCGGTGGGAAAAAAAGGAGCGTTAGCACCGCACAGCCTTACCGACAAAACTCGTGATCTAGCGTTTGTTTTTTAAAAAAATTCTATTGAGTGAAAATACTGTTACACATTTGTTAACTTAGAATAAGGGCTACTATTTGTCCATGTGAACAAACATTGGCCTAGATTACGAGTTGTGCGTTAGGGTTAAAAAGCAGCGTTGGCCGGTCCCAATGCTGCTTTTTAATGCCCGCTGGTATTATGAGTCTTGCAGGTACAGGTGTACCGCTACGTCAATTGCATATCCTATATTTTCAATGGGACTTACATAGCGCCGGCATTACGAGTCTGACCAAAAGTGAGCGGTAGACCCTCTCCTGTCAAGCCTTGTACCACATTTAAAAGTCAGTAGTTAAGAGTTTTACACTACAACGCCATAGCATTAAACTCTTAACTAAAGTGCTAAAAAGTACACTAACTATTAACCCCTAATCCGAGCCCTCCCACATCGCAAACACTAAAATAAATATTTTAACCCCTAATCTGCCGAACCGGACATCACCGCCACTATAATAAATATATTAACCCCTAAACCGCTGCACTCCCACATCGCAAACACTAGTTAAATATTATTAACCTCTAATCTGCCGGCCCTAACATCGCCGCCACCTGGTGATTGGTTTTAATGTGGGGGGGGGGGGTATTTGTATTTTTTTTTTACAGGTAAAAGAGCTGATTACTTTGGGGCAATGCCCCGCAAAAGGCCCTTTTAAGGGCTATTTGTAATTTAGTGTAGGGTAGGGCTTTTTTATTTTTTTTGGGGGGGGGTATTTTGTTAGGGGGATTAGATTAGGTGTTATTAGTTTAAAAATCTTGTAATTTCTTTATTATTTTCTGTAATTTAGTGTGTTTTATTCGTACTATATATAATTTTATTTAATTGTTATTAATTGTATTTAATTTAGTTAATTTATTGAATTATATTGTAGTGTTAGGTGTAATTGTAACTTAGGTTAGGTTTTATTTTACAGGTAAATTTGTCTTTATTTTAACTAGGTAGTTATTAAATAGTTAATAACTATTTAATAACTATTCTACCTAGTTAAAATAAATACAAACTTGCCTGTAAAATAAAAATAAACCCTAAGCTAGCTACAATGTAACTATTAGTTATATTGTAGCTATCTTAGGGTTTATTTTATAGGTAAGTATTTAGTTTTAAATAGGAATTATTTAGTTAATGATAGTAATTTTATTTAGACTTATTTAAATTATATTTAAGTTACGGGTGTTAGGGTTAGACTTAGGTTTAGGGGTTAATATGTTTATTATAGTGGTGGCGACATTGGGGGTGGCAGATTAGGGGTTAATAAGTGTAGGTAGGTTGCAGCGACATTGGGGGCGGCAGATTAGGAGTTAATAAATATCATGTAGGTTTCTGCAATGTTGGGGGCAGCAGATTAGGGGTTCATAAGTATAATGTAGTTGGCGGCGGTGTCCGGAGTGGCAGATAAGGGGTTAATAATATAATGTAGGTGTCAGCGATGTCGGGGATGGCAGATTAGGGGTTAATACATGTAAGATTAGGGGTGTTTAGACTCGGGGTTCATGTTAGGGTGTTAGATGTAGATATGAAATGTATTTTCCCATAGGAATCAATGGGGCTGCGTTAGGAGTTTTACGCTGCTTTTTTGCAGGTGTTAGGTTTTTTTTTCAGCCGGCTCTCCCCGTTGATTCCTATGGGGAAATCGTGCATGAGCATGTTTTAACAGCTCACCACTAACGTAAGCAGCGCTGGTATTGAGGTGAGATGTGGAGCAAAATGTTTCACTTTTTTGCGGTTAACGCCGGGTTTGTAAAAACCCGTAATACCAGCGCTGTCTGTAAGTGAGCGGTGAGCATAAACTGCTCATTAGCACTGCACAGCCTCTAACGCAAAACTCGTAATCTAGGCAATTGTTTTTATTGTATATCAGCTGCTACTAGTTTGTTTTAAAATTGAAGTGAACACAAATATATGTGACACCAGTTTCGTTAGATTTTTATTTAGTATTGCATAAATTAGCTTTAATATTTTTAATCTTACTAGCATTGTGGAGCAATAAATTATTTGTTTAACAACAAGCAGAATTATGATCTTTCTTGCATAAAAATGTAATCAACTGGGTTATTTTTGGATACATTTTGTATATATTTTTGGAAACAGTTCTAACTTTTAAAATAGTTCATATTGGTAACAGACTGCCTTCTGGCGCCTCCTACAACCCTTTTCTGTATATCTATTTGTATTTGGTTACACTTTGTGAGTAGTGTAACTGGTGGGTTTGACTAGTGCTGTTTGACTTTGTTTCTAGACAATTCTCATTTACTTAAAGGGACACTGAACCCACATTTTTTCTTTCATGATTCAGATAGAGCATGCAATTTTAAGCAACTTTCTAATTTACTCCTATTATCAATTTATCTTCGTTCTCTTGCTATCTTTATTTGAAAAAGAAAGTCCAGAACCTTGGAAGGCACTTGTTTATTGGTGGATGAATTTATCCACCAATCAGCAAGAACAATCCAGGTTGTTCACCAAAATGGGCCGGCATCTAAACTTACATTCTTGCTTTTCAAATAAAAATAACAAGAGAATGAATAACATTTGCTAATAGGAGTAAATTAGAAAGTTGCTTAAAATTGCATGCACTATCTGAATCACAAAAGAAAAAAATGTGGGTTCAGTGTCTCTTTAAGAATAGAAGTCATATCCATTAAACTACTGGTTCATCACCTTAAAGTATAGATAGTGGGAACAACCTTCAACCCAAGGAGAAAAATAAAAGGCCAACAAGCACTCAAAAACCTACATGTGGAGCATTTAAAGAGCATGTTTAGCATACTTTCATTTAAACATCATTGACATTGGAGCTTAGGCGGGTTTTTTTAAAGGAAAAAAAATTGGAATTGTGCATGTTTTATGAATTTGCATGCACAAACATATAAGGGCAAGGCGTCTCATGTGTGCAAGTATACTCTCCACCAACTTGGCATACACAATAAATGGTATTATTCAAAGAGAAAAACATGAGCATAGATTGTTTACATTGGCAAGGATCCCAGCATTAATCTAAATAGCTCTCAATAGGATGTACAGATGCCAAAATCAAAGAGGAGCTAAATTCAAAGGCGAAATAGTGAACGTACCCTGAAGCTCTATCTTCCAAAGCTCGCCATATCCTTTCAGCTAACTCCAGCTTTTGCACAGTTACCAGGGTAAAGATGTTTCCCAAGCTGTATTAAAATACTACACTATGAAATTTCAAAACCTAAGCTGTGTTTATGTCACAGACTATAGTCCTGCCAAATACACTGCTCCATACAAACATGGTGATAATACACAGTGTATAGAGTTCTGGGCCGCATATTTAAGTGATTGATGACATCAGTGACCTGGTAAGGCCTAAACTTACATTGACTTTACACTCCTGTGTATAACTATCGTCTGATAGGGCTTTGGAGTCACTCAGGGGATTATGAAAGTCGATAAACTCAGTTCGACCTCTTGGTCTCTTAGTTGCCTGCCTAAGAGCTTCCATTGTGTAAGTCACTGTCGGGTATAGCAGTGAGTGTACCCCTATCAAGATATTGATACTAAGCCACTGCTGGAGATCTTAATGGTCCGAAACGGCTCTCATAGCAATCTTGATTTTATTCAATACAGCAGATTGAGTATTTTCAACTCTCTATTTTGTTAGTATGGATGTTACGTGGGAAAAAGAAATGTGGTGGATTCTTTAGCCTTCTCCCAGAGCAATTGAAATTGCGTCCATACTCAGTCGCTGCTCAGATACCCCCCAATATAGCTCTTTTACAAATAAAAAATTTACAAGACCACCCTCTACAATACAAGTAACCTCCACCCCCCACAATAATAAACACTACCTATTAAAATCTATCCTAAAAAATAAAATAAATAAACCTAGCCTTCAATATTAAAAAAGCCCTAACTAACATAAAAATTGTTCACCATGCGAAAATCCAGCTCCTCTTGATCCTACATTGGGCCCTCTTCATGCCAGATCCAGGCGTCAGGGGCCCAATTTTGCGGCGGAGGCTGACTTTTGCAGCCTCTTCTACCGCCTCCACTCCACATCTTCTTCAACGCCCTCTTCATCCATGATCCAAACGCCATTGCCCATCCTTGCAGAGATGGACATCTTAGGCTTCTTCTGCCTCCTCCGCTCTGCATCTTCTTTCTTCTAATCTTCAGCTCTCTTCATAGAATCCTCATCTTCATGCAGTAGTTGCCTCACACTGAATTTCAAGATGCAGGTAACACCTTAATATAGTAGTACTTCTTCATCCCTATTGGCTGAATTGTATTGGATGATTCAAATTTAAAATAAAATAGGGATCAGCTGAAGCCATATCCCTATATAAAGGGTTTCCGGAAATTCAGTGTGCGATTAGTATGTTCTGTTTCTTTGAGACAAGGATCCCAACTGCAAACTATAAATTTTGTTACAAATGTACAAGTGTTTGGTGTTACAATATAGTAGGAATGTGTTGCTGAGAATTGTTTAAAAAGTAAAAACACTGTTTAGCATCAGATATGGTATTACATAAAGAATAATGCTAAGTATAGTTCACGTTCACGTTGAGTGACGTAGGCGGCTGCTAGCGATGAAAGCAAAGAGGCTGTATTAGGCTGGTCCAATATTCCATGATTAGAATTCTGAGAGTTCCCAAAAGAGAAGATATAATAGCAGTAAGTTAGGTTAGTAAAGTGAGATATCCAGAGGATAGCTAGTAAAACGGTATGCTTGCTGCTTTCACAACGAAGCTTGAAAATACAAGCATACAATATTTAACAACTTTATAATTTATGCTCTTTGTTTAAGGCTAAACCTAGGTAGGCTCATGTGCTAATTTCTAAGCCCTTGAAGGCTGCCTTTTTTCCTCATTGCATTTTAGATTAGAAGTTTTTGACAGCTAGATTGTGCTAGTTAAGGTGTGCCATATAGATAATAATGTGCTCTCTCCCGTGGAGTTATTTATTAGTCAGTACGGATTGGCTAAAATACAAGTCTTTCAAAAGAACGAAAATAAGGGGGCAGTCTGCAGTGGCTTAGATACCAGATAATCACAGAGGTAAAATGTCCATTAATATAAGTGTGTTGGTTATGCAAAACTGGGGAATGGATAATAAAGGGATTATCTATCTTTTTAAACAATACAAATTCTGGAGTAGACTGTCCCTGACCAAATAGACTGGTTAACAAAGCAATACCTGTATTCAAAGAATGCAAGTTTAGTGCAAAGATAAGCTTAGAATTGTGTTGACTTTAGACTTCAGGGGGTCGATCCGATAAAAATCGTCGCCCGCAAAAGTTGGCGACGCCAATATTTGCGCGGGTTTGGTATCACATATACGGCGTAACCTAGAAGTTACACGCGTATATTTCTGCCGTCGCCCGTAGTTTTTTGGGCCATAGGCAGGTATACCAAACCAGCGCAGTTTGGTATCCAATATACAGCGTAAGGACTTACGTGGCGAAAATGGAGAAATCTTACTCCATTTTCACCTCGCCACAAAAAGCAGCCATAAGAAGCCTTACGCTGACTATTGGAGCCGCGTAACTCCCTAAACTAGCTAAATAAACCTAACACCTAACGCATGCGCAATGTCTATCTACCTGTCAACCGCGATCCCCCGCCGCAATCCCTAATAAAGTATTTAACCCCTAAACCGCCGCCATCTACATAAACTAACCCCCTACTGTGAGCCCCTAAAACCGCCACCATCTAACTGATCTATCCCCTAATGAGAACCCCTAAAACCGCCGCCATCTACCTGATCTATCCCCTAATCTGACCCCTTACACCGCCGCCAGCTATATTAATATTATTAACCCCTAATCTAATATCCATAAAGTAATAAGCTCTATTACCAGCCCTTAAAAGGGCCTTTTGCGGGGCTTTGCCCCAAAGTTAACAGCTCTTTTGCCCTATAACCTGCCCTCCCTACACCGCCGCCACCTATATTAATGGTATTATCCCCTAATGTAAGCCCCTTACACCGCCGCCATCTATATTAAAATTATTAACCCCTAATTTAATCTACCTACCCCCGCCGCCAGCTATATTATCTATATTAACCCTAAGTATATTATAGTTAATATAGTTATTACATTATATATATTAACTATATTAACCCTAATTATATTAGGGTTAATATAGTTACTATAGTATTTATATTAACTATATTAACTCTATCTAACCCTAACACCCCTAACTAAATTCTTATTAAATAAATCTAATTCATATTATAAACTAAAATATTCCTATTTAAATCTAAATACTTACCTATAAAATAAACCCTAAGATAGCTACAATATAATTAATAATTACATTGTAGCTATGTTAGGGTTTATATTTATTTTACAGGTCAATTGTTAATTATTTTAACTAGGTATAATAGCTATTAAATAGTTATTAACTATTTAATAGCTACCTAGTTAAAATAATTACCCAATTACCTGTAAAATAAATCCTAACCTAAGTTACAAATACACCTAAACTATCAATAAATTAAATAAACTACAAATATCTATCTAAAAATACAATTAAATAAACTAAACTAAATTACAAAAAAAACCCCACTAAATTACAAAAAATAAAAAAAAGATTACAAGATTTTTAAGCTAATTACACCTATTCTAAGCCCCCTTATAAAATAATAAACCCACAAAATAAAAAAATGCCCTACCCTATTCTAAATTAAAAATAGTTCAAAGCTCTTTTACCTTACCAGCCCTTAAAAGGGCCTTTTGTGGGGGCATGCCCCAAAGAAAACTGCTCTTTTGATTGGACAAGTTCAATCCGATTGGCTGATTGGTTCAGCCAATCGGATTGAACTTGAATATGATTAGCTGATTCAATCAGCCAATCAGATTTTTCTACCTTAATTCCGATTGGCTGATAGAATCCTATCAGCCAATCGGAATTCGACGGACGCCATCTTGGATGACGTCATTTAAAGGTACCTCATTCGTCGTTCAGTCGTCGGCCAGGATGGATGCTCCGCGTCGGAGGAGCGATGAATGAAGATTGAAGATGCCGCTTGATGGAAGATGCTGCCGCTTGGAGAAAGACATCGCCGGGATGAAGAATTCTTCTTTGCCGCTTGATTGGACATTGTTGGGGGGTGGTATTGTGTTTTTTTTTCAGGCAAAAGAGCAGTTTTCTTTGGGGCATGCCCCCACAAGGCTTTGAACTATTTTTAATTTAGAATAGGGTAGGGCATTTTTTTATTTTGGGGGTTTATTATTTTATTAGGGGGCTTAGTATAGGTGTAATTAGCTTAAAAATCTTGTAATCTTTTTTTTATTTTTTGTAATTTAGTGTTTTTTTTTTTTTTTGTAATTTAGTTTAGTTTATTTAATTGTATTTTTAGATAGATATTTGTAGTTTATTTAATTTATTGATAGTGTAGGTGTATTTGTAACTTAGGTTAGGATTTATTTTACAGGTAATTGGGTAATTATTTTAACTAGGTAGCTATTAAATAGTTCATAACTATTTAATAGCTATTATACCTAGTTAAAATAATTAACAATTTACCTGTAAAATAAATATAAACCCTAACATAGCTACAATGTAATTATTAATTATATTGTAGCTATCTTAGGCCTAGATTTGGAGTTCGGCGGTAGCCGTCAAAACCAGCGTTAGAGGCTCCTAACGCTGGTTTTGGCCGCCCGCTGGTATTTGGAGTCAGTGATTAAAGGGTCTAACGCTCACTTTTCAGCCGCGACTTTTCCATACCGCAGATCCCCCTACGTCAATTGCGTATCCTATCTTTTCAATGGGATCTTTCTAACGCCGGTATTTAGAGTCGTTTCTGAAGTGAGCGTTAGAGCTCTAACGACAAAATTCCAGCCGCCTGAAAATAGCAGGAGTTAAGAGCTTTCTGGCTAACGCCGGTTCATAAAGCTCTTAACTACTGTACCCTAAAGTACACTAACACCCATAAACTACCTATGTACCCCTAAACCGAGGTCCCCCCACATCGCCGCCACTCGATTTAAATTTTTAACCCCAATCTGCCGACCGCCACCTACGTTATACTTATGTACCCCTAATCTGCTGCCCCTAACCCCGCCGACCCCTGTATTACATTTATTAACCCCTAACCTGCCCCCCACAACGTCGCCGCCAGCTACTTAAAATAATTAACCCCTAATCTTCCGACCGCAAAGCGCCGCCACCTACGTTATCCCTATGTACCCCTAATCTGCTACCCCTAACACCGCCGACCCCTATATTATATTTATTAACCCCTAATCTGCCCCCCTCAACGTCGCCGACACCTGCCTACACTTATTAACCCCTAATCTGCCGAGCGGACCTGAGCGCTACTATAATAAAGTTATTAACCCCTAACACGCCTCACTAACCCTATCATAAATAGTATTAACCCCTAATCTGCCCTCCCTAACATCGCCGACACCTACCTTCAATTATTAACCCCTAATCTGCCGAGCGGACCTCACCGCTACTCGGATCCAATCAGCCAATCAGATTGAGCTCGCATTCTATTGGCTTTTCCGATCAGCCAATAGAATGCGAGCTCAATCTGATTGGCTGATTGGATCAGCCAATCGGATTGAACTTGATTCTGATTGGCTGATTCCATCAGCCAATCAGAAAATTCCTACCTTAATTCCGATTGGCTGATAGAATCCTATCAGCCAATCGGAATTCGAGGGACGCCATCTTGGATGACGTCCCTTAAAGGAACCATCATTCGTCGGGAGACAACGGAAGAAGAGGATGGATCCGCGTCGCCTGCTTCAAGATGGACCCGCTCCGCACCGGATGGAAGAAGATTGAAGATGCCGCTTGGAGAAGATGTTTGCCGGTCCGGATGTCCTCTTCTTGCCGGATAGGAGGAAGACTTTGGAGCCTCTTCTGGACCTCTTCAGCACCGGATGATGGATCGCCAACCCCCGCTTGGGTTGGATGAAGATGTTGGAGCCAGGACGGATCGGTGAACCTGGTATGGTGAAGACAAGGTAGGAAGATCTTCAGGGGCTTAGTGTTAGGTTTATTTAAGGGGGGTTTGGGTTAGATTAGGGGTATGTGGGTGGTGGGTTGTACTGTTGGGGGGGGTATTGTATGTTTTTTTTTACAGGCAAAAGAGCTGAACTTCTTGGGGCATGCCCCGCAAAGGGCCCTGTTCAGGGCTGGTAAGGTAAAAGAGCTTGTAACTTTTTTAATTTAGAATAGGGTAGGGAATTTTTTTATTTTGGGGGGCTTTGTTATTTTATTAGGGGGCTTAGAGTAGGTGTAATTAGTTTAAAATTGTTGTAATATTTTTCTTATGTTTGTAAATATTTTATTATTTTTTGTAACTTAGTTCTTTTTTATTTTTTGTACTTTAGCTAGTTTATTTAATTGTATTTATTTGTAGCAATTGTGTTTAATTAATTTATTGATAGTGTAGTGTTAGGTTAATTGTAGGTAATTGTAGGTAGTTTATTTAATTAATTTATTGATAGGGTAGTGTTAGGTTTAATTATATCTTAGGTTAGGATTTATTTTACAGGTAAATTTGTTATTATTTTAACTAGATAACTATTAAATAGTTCTTAACTATTTAATAGCTATTGTACCTGGTTAAAATAATTACAAAGTTGCCTGTAAAATAAATATTAATCCTAAAATAGCTATAATATAATTATAATTTATATTGTAGCTATATTAGGATTTATTTTACAGGTAAGTATTTAGCTTTAAATAGGAATAAGTTATTTAATAAGAGTTAATTTATTTCGTTAGATATAAATTATATTTAAGTTAGGGGGGTGTTAGTGTTAGGGTTAGACTTAGCTTTAGGGGTTAATACATTTATTAGAATAGCGGTGAGGTCCGCTCAGCAGATTAGGGGTTAATAATTGAAGGTAGGTGTCGGCGATGTTAGGGAGGGCAGATTAGGGGTTAATACTATTTATGATAGGGTTAGTGAGGCGGATTAGGGGTTGATAACTTTATTATAGTAGCGCTCAGGTCCGCTCGGCAGATTAGGGGTTAATAAGTGTAGGCAGGTGTCGGCGACGTTGTGGGGGGCAGATTAGGGGTTAATAAATATAATATAGGGGTCGGCGATGTTAGGGCAGCAGATTAGGGGTACATAGGGATAACGTAGGTTGCGGCGGTTTACGGAGCGGCAGATTAGGGGTTAAAAAAATATGCAGGTGTCAGCGATAGCGGGGGCAGCAGATTAGGGGTTAATAAGTGTAAGGTTAGGGGTGTTTAGACTCGGGGTACATGTTAGGGTGTTAGGTGCAGACGTAGGAAGTGTTTCCCCATAGGAAACAATGGGGCTGCGTTAGGAGCTGAACGCTGCTTTTTTGCAGGTGTTAGGTTTTTTTTCAGCTCAAACAGCCCCATTGTTTCCTATGGGAGAATCGTGCACGAGCACGTTTTTGAGGCCGGCCGCGTCCGTAAGCAACTCTGGTATTGAGAGTTGCATTTGCGGTAAAAATGCTCTACGCTCCTTTTTTGGAGCCTAACGCAGCATTTGTTTAAACTCTCGATACCAGAGTTAAATTTATGGTGCGGCCAGAAAAAAGCCTGCGGAGCGTTAACAGCCCTTTTACCGCCGAACTCCAAATCTAGGCCTTAGGGTTTATTTTATAGGTAAGTATTTAGATTTAAATAGGAATATTTTAATTAATAATATTAATATTAGATTTATTTTAATAAGAGTTTAGTTAGGATGTTAGAGTTAGATAGGGTTATTATACTTAATATATATATAATATAATAACGATATTAACTATATTAACCCTAATATAATTAGGGTTAATATAGTTAATATATATAATATAATAACTATATTAACTATATTAACCCTAATATAATTAGGGTTAATATAGTTAATATAGCTGGCGGCGGTGTAGGGGGATTAAATTAGGGGTTAATACATTTATTATAGGTGGCGGCGGTGTAGGGGGATTTAGATTAGATGCAAAAGAGCAGTTTACTTTGTGACAAAGCCCCGCCAAAAGCCCTTTTAAGGGCTGGCAAAAGAGCTGAATTCTTTGGGGCATGCCCAGCAAAAAGCCCTTTTAAGGGCTGGCAAAAGAGCTGTTACTTTGGGGCAATGCCACGCAAAAAGCCCTTTTCAGGGCTATTTGTAGGGTTAGACTTAGGTTTAGTGGTAGGGATAGTTTAGTATTTTAGGGGTTAAATAATTTAATATAGATGGCGGCGGGGTAGGGGGATTAGATTAGGGGTTAATAATTTTAAAATAGATAGCGGCGGGGTAGGGGCTCACTTTAGGGGGTAGGTAAGGTAAATGGCGGCGGTGTTAGAGGCTCACTTTAGGGGGTTATAAATTTAATATAGCTGGCGGCGGTTTAGGGGTTAATAACTTTATTATGTTGCGGCGGGGTTTGGGAGCGGCGGTTTAGGGGTTAATACATATTTTATTGTTAGGCTAGTAAGGGGGGATAGCGGATAGAGGGTTAGACGTGTCAGGCTATGTTAGGGAGGCGTGTTAGACTTTAGTCAGGTTTTGTAGGCGCCGGCAGTTTCTAACGTGGCGCAAGTCACTGGCGACGCCAGAAATTTGTACTTGCGCAGATTTCTGGACATTGCTGGTTTATCCGACTTACGGCACGTTAGCATCTGACGGCGCCGTATATTGGATAGATCGAGATGCGAGCTGAAACTGCGGGCGACGCGGGTTCCCTCGCTTGTGCCGCAAACTACGCCGTTTATTGGATCGCGCCCCAGTTTTGTATTTTTCTTTACCTGTGTGTATAGAAAAATAAACTGAAATAGCTGCAATTTAAACCCTTTGCTATGGAATACAAAAAGATAAAAAAAAAAAAAAAAAGAATTCTTCAGCCTAAGGAAGAAATTTATTTCAGCATTGCTAATAAAAAGCAAGCAATGTTGGCTCAAGTATCTTTTTATGCATTTTATTGTAAAACTATAGGGTTAAATTACAAGTTGAGAGGTATGTAGAGATCACACTCGATTGTAAACTTCGCCAGAAGTAATCTTTATTGCGTATGTCAGGTAGCGCGCATATTACAAATGAAAAGTTAAACGTTTGCACGCAAGCAAAATCTGACACGTGCTAACCAAAGGACTTTGAATATCATGACCACGTTAACTTATTCTCCCTATTGACTTCAATGGAGAGCACAGAAGGAAAACCTCCCAACAGGAGTTATCAATTTGATACAACCAAGTACGCAGAGGAAATGGTGCTAGTGCATACAAATATATATAAACTGAATAAAAAGAGGGGAAACACAAGAGAACGTGTTAACCCTCATAAAGTATGCACATGTAGCCTTCTAGGTCCTGACTCAAAGGCAGTATGAGTCACAAGTGGGGTACAATAAAATATAAACTTTATTCGAAAAAAAAAAAATTAAAAAATTGTAACACAAACATTTAAACGTCTCAGACAGAGGTTCTGGTTGTGTACATGGTGATAATCAGGAGGGTAATGTAAATAAGTCAGGCCTGTTGATAACCACAGTGATTAATACCCCTCTCTGTGTTATAAATTAGCTCAATGCAACCATTATAGAATGGTTCTCCCTATATGGGTTAATAATACCACCAGCATAGTAAATAGAATATGGTTGATTGTGTACTGTTCATGTATAACTCATGAGTCCTATAGGTACTCAATGTGTAAGGAAATGTCTAGCAAAAGGTTCAGCAAGGTTTTAACCCATTCAAATCCATTAATTCAAATCCTTTAACCCATTCAAATCCATTAATATAGGAATGCACACACACACATATAGGTATCAAGTGTGAGGTCATCTCAAAACCTCATATACAGTGCTCCCAAATTTCCTTACACATTGAGTACCTATAGGACTCATGAGTTATACATGAACAGTACACAATCAACCATATTCTATTTACTATGCTGGTGGTATTATTAACCCATATAGGGAGAACCATTCTATAATGGTTGCATTGAGCTAATTTATAACACAGAGAGGGGTATTAATCACTGTGGTTATCAACAGGCCTGACTTATTTACATTACCCTCCTGATTATCACCATGTACACAACCAGAACTTCTGTCTGAGACGTTTTTAAATGTTTGTGTTGTTCCAATCTTTTTTTTTTTTTTTTTAAATTGAATAAAGGTTATATTTTATTGTACCCCACTTGTGACTCATACTGCCTTTGAGTCAGGACCTAGAGTGCTACATGTGCATACTTTATGAGGGTTAATATGTTCTCTTTTGTTTCCCTTCTTTTTGTTCAGGAGTTATCAATACTTCACATTACAATGTTTTCCACGTACAGATTATTTTATTTGTTATATATATATGTATATATACACACAACACACAGAAAACCTGGCACTCACCAGCAGATACACAGTAAATCAGTTATATTTGGCGCCAAAGGATCAAGCCCAGGACTATGTCAAGATCTCCCCCTTCCTGGGACCCAAAACCAGCACCCACACAATGCATGCTTTCAAACAAACCAACTGGGAACCTCCCAGGGTGACACAGGCTTTTATAATCTTCCCTATGTAAATACAAAACACAGGAATAGATCCACACTCACAGACTGGACTGGGTATACATCCTATATAAATATATATAGTGTGGGTCAAGTGGCACTCACTATCCAAAACAACTGCCTGGTGCTCTGCTGTAACAAAAGTATACAAAGTCCACAGTATCACAAACCTGGCCAAGGATAGAGGATAATACTGAAAGAAGCAGGCAACACAGGATCCAGGATATATCAAAGCCTTTTAATCAACAAGAAGTATAGACAAAATAGGGCCTTAACCCATCACGTTTCCATTAAAGCTTGAACCTTTCTCAAATGGAGGCCATAACAGACGTAACGAGTGCCTAAACAAACCCACCCTTATATACCCAAACCATAATGTAAAACACATACTTAGAGTTAATCATACCAGAGACCGCCCAACTTCTCATCGCAACCTGAGAGAGCACGCTGCAAAGACTGATGGCACAGCCACACCAGCCGATGACGTCATCCACCCCCACCGATGGAAACACAGGGGGCTGTAGGGGAGTCATGGCAACGGTAAACAGAAACTGTTAGCAAGTGAAACAGGTATATAACAGTGAATACAGTGAGTGGACTGGGAAGAATAAAAAATACATATTGATACTACATATTAATAATATTTACAATCATTGTGAAATAATTAAATTCACAAACATTATAGAAAAATGTTCATAGCGCAAATGTAAGTGCAGAATTATGGGTATACATTAGTACAAACCGCACAAAGCCCAGTATACATGGATAACATGTTAGGGACAATCTATACACACAGGTATCAATGGCAACCTAACAAGCTTCCATGTGAACACAACAACAGGCACAATACATATTGGTAAGGGGCTTCAAGACCCATGGAGTAGATAGAAACTTATATTAGGACAGAGGAGGTTCCCGTAGTGAGCTGTATCATTTATACCAGCACCCAAAGTCGACCATAGTATTAAGGCCCCTTGGGGCAACTGTATCCAGATCATAGATCCATTTAGCTTCAAGGCGTAATAGGGCCAATGCCCTGTCCCACCCATGTCTCAAGCGGGGGACATGATCAATAAGTATAGTTCTCAGCATTGATACAGAGTGTCCAGCTTGAAAAAAATGTCTCTCGACCGGCTGTTCAGAGCTGCCTATGTTGATGGCTTGGCGTATTGCTGACTTCTGAGGTACATGTCAACCTATGTCTGATGACATATTTCTTATGGATCTATGATCTGGATAATGTTGCCTCAAGGGGCCTTAATATTATGGGTGACTTTGGGTGCTTTTATAAATGATACAGTTCACTACGGGAACCTCCTCTGTACTGTGTCCTGTTCTTTTTTATATTTTTATAAATGACTTGGAGCAAGAATTAAATAGCTACATCTCTATTTTTGCAGATGACACTAAGTTAAGTAAGGTCATTAGGTCAGAACAGGATAAACTTTCGTTATAATGGGATCTGCAAAAATTAGAGGTATGGGCAGGTAAATGGAAAATTAAATTTAATACGGGAAAATGCAAAGTAAAAATAAGCAGGCAATGTATTATTTAAATGGGACAAGATTTAGCCAAACAGAGGAGGAAAGGGATTTGGGAGTAGTAATAGATAACAAGCTAAAGATGATTGCACAATGCAGCCAGCAGCTACAAAGGCTAATAAGATACTAGCATGCATTAAAAGAGGCATTGATTTAAGGGAGGAAAGCATAATTCTGTCACTATATAAATCCCTGGTAAGACCTCGCCTTGAGTATGCAGGTCTGGGGACTGATCGCAAAAAAGATATTGCAGAACTAGAAAAAGTTCAGAGAAAGGCCACAAGGCTAATAAAGGGAATAGAGATTTTAAGCTATGAGGAGAGGTTAGCCAAACTGGGTCTGTTTTCTTTAGAAAAAATGCGCTTTAGAGGTGACATGATTACTTTATATAAATATATTCAAGGACCATATACAGAGATGGCAGAAGCTTTGTTTATTCAAAGAAAATAGTTTGTGACAAGAGGTCACAATTTAAGGTTGGAGGAAAGATTTAATCTCCTGCAGCGGAAACTTTTTTTCACTGTAAGAGCATTAAAACTGTGGAACTCATTACCAAAGGAGGTAGTGAATTCCAATACCCAATTTAAAAAAATGTTTGGATACATTTCTGTCTAGAAACAAAATTCATGGATATGATTGCTAGTATTAAATGGGTCACCTTTTAGTTGGATAATTTAAGTTTAACTGGAGCTTTGTGTAAGTATTTTAGATTTGTATAGGTTGAACTCGATAAACTTTGGTCTTTTTAAAACCTCATCTACTATGTTACATCTGGCCAAATGGGACAAGCCCAGGTACCACGTCAAGGTCTCTCCCAAAACCTGGGTTCCTAAAACAGCCATACAAATGCAAGCTCTCAATCAAACAAACTGGGAACAAGTCAAGGGTTCGCAGACTTATGTAATCACCCTAGACATATACAAAACACGGAAGGGGACTGCACTCTCAGACTAGTCTGGGTACACATCCTATGACCTTGCAACATGCTTAACCCTGGGTGCTCAATTGCACTCTCAGGAAGCTGTGATGTCCCCTGAGTCCCAGGCAGCTAACCCCAGACCATTCTGGGTGACATATACCTTTGAGCCTTTATAACTTTTAAATATTCATATGAATTATTTTTATCAGATAGTGTGTATATGAGTGTAACTGTGATATTCAATGTATTTATTTTTAGTTTAGTGCAACTTTTTTTTAACGCACCTTTACACAAGGTTTTTCATCGCACTAACTCGAAAGCGTAAAATGTTATGACGTCCTTGTGATCACATTTACTTTTAACTTGTAAAATGAACGTTCTTTCCATCACATTAAAAAAGCAGATATCGCTTGCGCACAACAGTTAGAGCGCCACTTGTAATCTAGCCCATAATGTTTAAAACTGACTAATGTCATCAATTTTTTATCAGTCTGTTTCACAGATAATTACTATTTTGTTTAACTTTTACATTTTTGCTACTTTTGTCATAATAAAGTTTGCAGTTTGAATGATATGAGACTTGCTATCACTACAAAGGTCAGTCATTGAGTCTCATCCTTATGGGCACAGCAGACTTTATTGCATGTAGCCAATGTCTAGGTTAACTTTTTGCCCGTAGGAAGACAAACCATTTAGGGAATTATATAATTCAAGCTATGGTAATGTCAAACTGACTAAAGTAAACTCCAGAGTGCAGTACGATTTTTCTAACATGAACTACAAAGGGAAGAGTTTTCCTATGGTGTAAAAATACAGTTGTAAAATATCTCATTGTAAACACATGCTCCTTGACCTTCATTCTGTCATTTGATTATCTACAAAATATCAATTAAAAAACAAAGCAAAGAAAAAACTGTTTCCACATTCACTTTGTAATATTATTATTTGATTCACAATTTAATCTTTATTCAGTTAAAGGGATATTCCAGCCAAAATTGGAAACCACATGGGTGCATTTCGTTATTGAACAGAAGCAATTTTGTAATATACATGCATTAGCT
This sequence comes from Bombina bombina, assembly GCF_027579735.1. Lineage (NCBI taxonomy): Eukaryota > Metazoa > Chordata > Amphibia > Anura > Bombinatoridae > Bombina > Bombina bombina. The sequence goes on along the minus strand of NC_069503.1, from coordinate 791,192,744 downwards.
AAAATGCTTCTAATAAAAGATATAGCTGTTTCAAAAGTGTATTTAAGTATGCACCGTGCACCAGCATTTTATACACAGCACTTGCTCAGAGAGCCTAATGTGCTTGTACCATCTGGTAATGACTCAATTTGTTAATTGCTGACATGATACAAGCCCCACTTGTGATCTGAGCAGCTGCAGCATTTAAATGTGGGTGCAGTAACAATATCTAGCTATGCTTCACATGCATGTGCAGAGAAAAATGATAACACTAAAACAGTGATAACTTTTACAAGAAGCATTTTTGCTAATACATGTATATTGTAAATATGTTTTTATTTAAATATGTAATTAATCTATGTGCATTCACATTTTGACTGGAATGTCCCTTTAAGTATTTATTAATTTAGTGTATTACTTAAAGGGACACTGAACCCAATTTTTTTCTTTCGTGATTCAGATAGACCATGACATTTTTTTTTTAACATTTATTTTTATTAATATCCAACACTTTAACATATAAATTTGTTTCAATTACATTGTCACATTATACCTCACTGGGGCCTAGATTTAGAGTTCGGCGGTAAAAGGGCTGTTAACGCTCCGCGGGCTTTTTTCTGGCCGCACCATAAATTTAACTCTGGTATCGAGAGTTAAAACAAATGCTGCGTTAGGCTCCAAAAAAGGAGCGTAGGGCATTTTTACCGCAAATGCAACTCTCGATACCAGAGTTGCTTACGGACGCGGCCGGCATCAAAAACGTGCTCGTGCACGATTCTCCCATAGGAAACAATGGGGCTGTTTGAGCTGAAAAAAAACCTAACACCTGCAAAAAAGCAGCGTTCAGCTCCTAACGCAGCCCCATTGTTTCCTATGGGGAAACACTTCCTACGTCTGCACCTAACACCCTAACATGTACCCCGAGTCTAAACACCCCTAACCTTACACTTATTAACCCCTAATCTGCCGCCCCCGCTATCGCTGACCCCTGCATTACACTTTTAACCCCTAATCTGCCGCTCCGTAAACCGCCGCCACCTACGTTATCCCTATGTACCCCTAATCTGCTGCCCTAACATTGCCGACCCCTATGTTATATTTATTAACCCCTAATCTGCCCCCCACAACGTCGCCGACACCTACCTACACTTATTAACCCCTAATCTGCCGAGCGGACCTGAGCGCTACTATAATAAATGTATTAACCCCTAATCCGCCTCACTAACCCTATCATAAATAGTATTAACCCCTAATCTGCCCTCCCTAACATCGCCGACACCTACCTTCAATTATTAACCCCTAATCTGCCGACCGGATCTCACCGCTATTCTAATAAATGTATTAACCCCTAAAGCTAAGTCTAACCCTAACACTAACACCCCCCTAAGTTAAATATAATTTTTATCTAACGAAATAAATTAACTCTTATTAAATAAATGATTCCTATTTAAAGCTAAATACTTACCTGTAAAATAAATCCTAATATAGCTACAATATAAATTACATTTATATTATAGCTATTTTAGGATTAATATTTATTTTACAGGCAACTTTGTAATTATTTTAACCAGGTACAATAGCTATTAAATAGTTAAGAACTATTTAATAGTTACCTAGTTAAAATAATTACAAATTTACCTGTAAAATAAATCCTAACCTAAGATATAATTAAACCTAACACTACCCTATCAATAAAATAATTAAATAAACTACCTACAATTACCTACAATTAACCTAACACTACACTATCAATAAATTAATTAAACACAATTGCTACAAATAAATACAATTAAATAAACTATCTAAAGATGGTTGGAACAGCCAATAGAATGCGAGCTCAATCTGATTGGCTGATTGGATCAGCCAATCGGATTGAACTTGATTCTGATTGGCTGATTCCATCAGCCAATCAGAATATTCCTACCTTAATTCCGATTGGCTGATAGAATCCTATCAGCCAATCGGAATTCGAGGGACGCCATCTTGGATGACGTCCCTTAAAGGAACCGTCATTCGTCGTCTAGTCGTCGGAAGAAGAGGATGGATCCGCGCTGGAGGTCTTCAAGATGGAGCCGGTCGTCATCGGATGGAAGAACATAGAAGATGCCGCTTGGAGAAGATGTTTGCCGGTCCGGATGTCCTCTTCTTGCCGGATAGGAGGAAGACTTTGGAGCACCGGATTATGGATCGCCAACCCCCGCTTGGGTTGGATGAAGATCTTGGAGCCAGGACGGATCGGTGATACCTGGATGGTGAAGACAAGGTAGGAAGATCTTCAGGGGATTAGTGTTAGGTTTATTTAAGGGGGTTTGGGTTAGATTAGGGGTATGTGGGTGGTGGGTTGTAATGTTGGGGGGGGGGGTATTGTATGTTTTTTTTTACAGGCAAAAGAGCTGAAATTCTTGGGGCATGCCCCGCAAAGGGCCCTGTTCAGGGCTGGTAAGGTAAAAGAGCTTGTAATTTTTGTATTTTAGAATAGGGTAGGGATTTTTTTATTTTGGGGGTCTTTGTTATTTTATTAGGGGGCTTAGAGTAGGTGTAATTAGTTTAAAATTGTTGTAATATTTTTCTTATGTTTGTAAATATTTTTTTATTTTCTGTAACTTAGTTCTTTTTTATTTTTTGTACTTTAGATAGTTTATTTAATTGTATTTATTTGTAGCAATTGTGTTTAATTAATTTATTGATAGTGTAGTGTTAGGCTAATTGTAGGTAATTGTAGGTAGTTTATTTAATTATTTTATTGATAGGGTAGTGTTAGGTTTAATTATATCTTAGGTTAGGATTTATTTTACAGGTAAATTTGTAATTATTTTAACTAGGTAACTATTAAATAGTTCTTAACTATTTAATAGCTATTGTACCTGGTTAAAATAATTACAAAGTTGCCTGTAAAATAAATATTAATCCTAAAATAGCTATAATATAAATGTAATTTATATTGTAGCTATATTAGGATTTATTTTACAGGTAAGTATTTAGCTTTAAATAGGAATCATTTATTTAATAAGAGTTAATTTATTTCGTTAGATAAAAATTATATTTAACTTAGGGGGGTGTTAGTGTTAGGGTTAGACTTAGCTTTAGGGGTTAATACATTTATTAGAATAGCGGTGAGCTCCGATCGGCAGATTAGGGGTTAATAAGTGTAGGTAGGTGGCGGCGACGTTGTGGGGGGCAGGTTAGGGGTTAATAAATATAACATAGGGGTCGGCGATGTTAGGGGCAGCAGATTAGGGGTACATAGGGATAACGTAGGTGGCGGCGATTTGCGGTCGGAAGATTAGGGGTTAATTATTTTAAGTAGCTGGCGGCGACGTTGTGGGGGGCAGGTTAGGGGTTAATAAATGTAATACAGGGGTCGGCGGGGTTAGGGGCAGCAGATTAGGGGTACATAAGTATAACGTAGGTGGCGGTCGGCAGATTAGGGGTTAAAAATTTTAATCGAGTGGCGGCGGTGTGGGGGAACCTCGGTTTAGGGGTACATAGGTAGTTTATGGGTGTTAGTGTACTTTAGGGTACAGTAGTTAAGAGCTTTAGAAACCGGCGTTAGCCAGAAAGCTCTTAACTCCTGCTTTTTTCAGGCGGCTGGAATCTTGTCGTTAGAGCTCTAACGCTCACTGCAGAAACGACTCTAAATACCAGCGTTAGAAAGATCCCATTGAAAAGATAGGCTACGCAAATGGCGTAGGGGGATCTGCGGTATGGAAAAGTCGCGGCTGAAAAGTGAGCGTTAGACCCTTTAATCACTGACTCCAAATACCAGCGGGCGCCCAAAACCAGCGTTAGGAGCCTCTAACGCTGGTTTTGACGGCTACCGCCAAACTCTAAATCTAGGCCTGGGTGATTTATCACAGCATATCCAAAAGCAAATATACAAAAATCCAAACAAGAAGAAAAAAAACAAAATACCACTTTATCTTTGAAACTTTACCCATTTCAAGGCCTTGTTAACTTAATTATTCTGTAAGGCTTCTACATAGTAAAAAAAAAAAAAAGAAGAAAAAGAAAACCTTTTTAACCTTTCAACCTGTGTCCAACAATGCTAATACAATGTTATTTGTTGAAAATTTCCTTTAATTTCCTTAACAATCAGGGTAACCTATGGAGTAAGTTATCTAGACACAAAAAGGGGGGAGAAAAATAAAAAGTTTCACACTAATTTTCATTTGTATGATGTATCATTTTTTACCATATTCCCAAAATCATTCTGTATGTCTAAATGGATAAATTAAATAATCAATTTCTTTTTTAGGCAGGATTTTTATGAATGAAGACCATTTTTGAAAAAAACTACACACACTACTTGTATCATAGAGTTTCGTATTGTGTTGTTCAAGTATACATTGTTTTTTTATGGAGTTGCTAATCTCTGAAATAGTTGGAGCAGATACTTCTTTCCATTTTTAAAAAATCATATATCTGGTTGCTAATATGGCAAAGTTAGCAATTTTTTTTTTATCAGATGAAATTCTTGGGTCTAATCTGAGAAATATTACATTTGTAAATGACAGGTCCAGGTGAGATTACGACCCTTTAATTTAACCAATATTCCAATTTCTTCCACATTATTTTTAGTTTTGGACATTCCCACACCATATGTTTTAGGTTGGCCGCAGTTAATGAACATTTCGGGCATTTATTGAATTGAGGATTCCCCCATCTATGTCCCTTTTCAGGGGTAAAATAAGTCATATAAAGGAGTTTTATATGGGATTCTCGCCACGTTGCAGAAAGAGTTGTTCGTCTGATATAGATGTTTGGATATGTTCTACTTTAATCTGACCCGGCGCTGAGTAAGGTGCCCATTTAGATTCAATTCTTGATATATTAGTTCTACCTTTTTCTGAGTTCAGAATTTGGTAACAATGACTGATTGCTATCTGTCCCTTTTTAGCCTGTGTGAACCAAATCTCTAATGGTCCCAATGACCAGTTCCAACCTGAGTGATTAATTAATTTCCAGATATAGTGTCTTGCCTGTAAATAAACGTAGAATTCCTTTTGGGAAAGATCAAACTCTGTTCTCAAGTCGGCAAATGCCTTAATATGCCTTTGTGTAGAGTCAATTAATTGTATTACTTTATCTAGACCCGCCTCTTGCCACCTTTGTAATGAGGCTGACTGCAAACCCATTACAAAGTGAGGATTCCCTTTCAGTGGCAAATACTTAGAGTTTTTTTTTATCTATATTTAACAAATTGCATATCTTTGACCATGCCTTATTTGGAGTGAAAATATCTTTAACATTCTTTATTTCCTTTGGTATTTCACCCAGTTCAATGTGTATTAGTGCTACTGAAAGATAAGGAAAAGTTATATTCCATTCTAGATCATTGTCTGTTACATAGGCCTCTAGTTATCAACATGTCTACTTTACCTGCCTTCGCCGGTCCAATACGCCCGCGTAAGCTCGCCTACCATCGCCGCAGTGGACCTGAAATATTTCGCCAAAGTTATAAAAAAATCTGTCAAAAAGCCGTGCACCAAGTACGGGGCGATGAGCAGCGGACTGTGAGAGTTATCACTCATCCGATCTCGCTGCTCTTCGGCTTTTTGACAGCTTTATTGACAAGCTGTCACTAAGCACCCACACTAACTACACTGTTCAACCCCCTATACCGGCGCCCCCGGAGCCCCCCGCAACTAAATAAAGTTAGTAACCCCTAAACCGCCGCTCCTAGACCCCGCCGCAACTATTATAAATGTATTAACCCCTAAACCGCCACTCCCGGACCCCGCTGCCACCTACATTATACCTAGTAACCCCTATCCTGCCCCCTATACCGCCGTCACCTATAATAAAGTTATTAACCCCTCTCCTGCAGATCCTGGACCTCGCCACAACTAAATAAATAGTTTAACCCCTAAACCGCCACTCCCGGACCCCGCCGCAAACTATATTAAACTTATTAACCCCTAATCTGCCCCCCTACACTGCCACCACCTATAATAAATTTATTAACCCCTATCCTGCCCCCCCTACACCGCCGCCACTGTAATAAAATTATTAACCCCTAAACCTAAGTCTAACAGTAACCCTAACACCCCCTAACTTAAATATTAATTAAATAAATAACTAAATACTTACCTTTAAAATAAACCCTAAGATAGCTACAATATAAATAATAATTATATTGTAGCTATCTTAGGATTTATTTTTATTTTACAGGCAACTTTCAATTTTTTTTTAACTAGGTACACTAGCTATTAAATAGCTACCTAGTTAAAATAAAGAGAAATTAACTTGTAAAATAGAAACTAACCTAAGTTACAATTACACCTAACACTACACTTTACTTTAATAAATTATTCCTATTTAAAACTAAATACTTACCTGTAAAATAAACCCTAAGATAGCTACAATGTAATTAATAATTACATTGTAGCTATTGTAGGATTTATATTTATTTTACAGGTAACTTTGTATTTATTTTAGCTAGTTAGAATAGTTATTAAATAGTTATTAACTATTTAATAACTACCTAGATAAAAGAAATACAAAATTACCTGTAAAATAAATCCTAACCTAAGTTACAATTAAACCTAACACTACACTATCATTAAATTAGTTAAATAAATGAGCTACAAATAACTACAATTAAATTTAATTAAATAAACTAACTAAAGCCAATAGAATGCAAGCTCAATCTGATTGGCTGATTGGATCAGTCAATCGGATTGAACTTCAATCTGATTGGCTGATTCAATCAGCCAATCAGATTTTTCCTACCTTAATTCCGATTGGCTGATAGAATCCTATCAGCCAATCGGAATTGAAGGGACGCCATCTTGGATGACGTCCCTTAAAGGAACCTTCATTCGTCGTTAGTTTTCTGGAAGAAGAGGATGACTCCGTGTCGGCTCGTCTAAAGATGGCTCCGCTCCGGATGGATGAAGATTGAGGACGCCGCTTGGATGAAGACTTCAATTGGATGGAAGACCTCTTCAGCACCGCCTGGATGATGACTTCAATCGGATGGAAGACTTCTTCAGCGCCACCTGGATGATGACTTCTGCCGCTCCGGATCTCCTCTTCGGTTCCATTGGTGGTCGGCTGGCTGAAGACGGCTCAAGGTAGGATTATCTTCAGGGGGGTAGTGTTAGGTTTATTTAAGGGGGGTTTGGGTTAGATTAGGGGTATGTGGGTGGTGGGTTTTAATGTTGGGGGGGGGTTGTATTTTTATTTTACAGGCAAAAGAGCTGTTTTCTTTGGGGCATGCCCCGCAAAAGGCCCTTTTAAGGGCTGGTAAGGTAAAAGAGCTGGTAACTTTTTAATGTAGAATAGGGTAGGGAATTTTTTTATTTTGGGGGGCTTTGTTATTTTATTAGGGGGCTTAGATTAGGTGTAAGTAGCTTAAAATTGTTGTAATATTTTTGAAATGTTTGTAACTTATTTTTTTTATTTTTTGTAACTTAGCTTTTTTTATTTTTGTACTTTATTTAGTATATGTAATTGTATTTAATTGTAGTTAATTTATTTAATTAATTTAATGATAGTGTAGTGTTAGGTTTAATTGTAACTTTGGTTAGGATTTATTTTACAGGTAATTTTGTATTTCTTTTAGCTAGGTAGTTATTAAATAGTTAATAACTATTTAATAACTATTCTAACTAGCTAAAATAAATACAAAGTTACCTGTAAAATAAATATAAATCATACAATAGCTACAATGTAATTATTAATTACATTGTAGCTATCTTAGGGTTTATTTTACAGGTAAGTATTTAGTTTTAAATAGGAATAATTTATTAAAGTATAGTGTAGTGTTAGGTGTAATTGTAACTTAGGTTAGTTTTTATTTTACAGGATAATATCTCTTTAGTTTAACTAGGTAGCTATTAAATAGTTAATAACTATTTAATAGCTATTGTACCTAGTTAAAATAAATTGAAAGTTGCCTGTAAAATAAAAATAAATCCTAAAATAGCTACAATATAATTATTATTTATATTGCAGCTATCTTAGGGTTTATTTTAAAGGTAAGTATTTAGTTTTAAATAGGATTAATTTAGTTAATAAGAGAAATATTATTTAGATTTATTTAATTAATATTTAAGTTAGGGGGGTGTTAGGGTTAGTGTTAGACTTAGGTTTAGGGGTTAATATTTTATTACAGTGGCAGCGGTGTAGGGGGGGCAGGATAGGGGTTAATACATTTATTATAGGTGGTGGCGGTGTAGGGGGGGCAGATTAGGGGTTAATAAATTTAATATAGGTGGTGGCGGGGTCCGGGAGTGGCGGTTTATGGGTTAATACATATATTATAATTGCAGTGGGGACCGGGAGCGGCGGTTTAGGGGTTAACATATTTATTAGAGTGGCGGTGGGCTCAGGGAGCAGCGGTTTAGGGGTTAATAAGTTTATTTGAGTGGCGGTGGGCTCGGAGGTGGTGGTTTAGGGGGTAATAAGTTTATTATAGTGGCGGTGGGCTCCGGTAGCGGCGGTTTAGGGGGTAATACATTTATTTAGTTGCAGCGGTGTAGGGGGGGAGGGCGATTAAGGGTGTTTAGACTCTGGGTACATGTTAGGGTGTTAGGGGTAAACATCTCCCATAGGAATCAATGGGATGTCTGGCAGCAGCGAACATGAACTTTCGCTAATGTCAGACTCCCATTGATTCCTATGGGATCCGCCGCCTCCAGGGCGGCGGTTTGAAAACCAGGTACGCTGGGCCGGAAAAGTGCCGAGCGTACCTGCTAGTTTTTTGATAACTAGCAAAAGTAGTCAGATAGTGCCGAACGTGCGTCTGGAACATCTGTAGTGACGTAGGAATCAATCTGTGTCGGACTGAGTCCGGCGGATCGAAGCTTACGTCACTAAATTCTACTTTTGCTGGTGTCTAGGGCTTGATAACTAAGGCGAATCAGCCTCACCACAAATACGCTGCGGAATTCCAGCGTATTTGAGGTTGATGGCTTGATAACTAGGGGCCAAAGTCTTTAAGGCAGATCCAGTCTACTACAATTCAAGCCAAACCCGCCAAGTTATATAAATGAAGATCTGATAGAGTACAGTCTCCAAGTTTTTAAGGTAAGTTAAGTTTTTCTAATGCAATTCTAGGCCTTTTACCCTGCCAGAGGAATTTTCTGAGGGCCATATTTAAAATCTTAACATCCTTATCCTTCAGAAGAACTGGAATATTTTGAATGATATATAAGATTTTTGGGAATAATATCATTTTATACAAAGCAATATGACCTGAAAGTGAAATAGGAAGATTCTGCCAGTTTTTCAATGTATTCATAATTATCTTCATAATTGGTGGTATGTTAAGGCTATACCACTTCTCTTGTGTTAAATAAACTAAGATACTTAAGTATCTAAATGATTCTTTAACGATTTCAAAGGGTATATTTTTCTCAGGTTGATCAGGTCTTTTTAGCCAGAGTAATTCGGATTTGGATGCATTTATTTTATAACCTGAGAACAAGCTAAACTGACTTATGATTGACAATAACTTGGGTAGGTTTATCTGGGTCTCTCTCATGTATATTAAGATGTCATCGGCATACAATGCTATCTTAAGTTCTCTATTGCCTATTTTTATTCCTTCAATTTCCTGTCTAATCATTATCGCAAGGGGTTCTATTGCGATGTTTAAAAGAAAAGGGGAAAGAGAACATCCCTGCCTAGTACCTCTGGCTAAACATATATCTGGTGTTTGTCTGGCATTCACTATTATCTTTGTAGAAGCTTTATTGTAAAGATTTTATATAAATTTAGTGAATTTTCCCTTAAAGCCAAACTGAGCTAGCGTATGAAGAAGATGGTCATGATGAACTGAGTTGAATGATTTCTCAGCATTGATTGTAATAATTGCCTTATCGTGATTATCCTGTCTTCCCTCCTGACCCTTATTTGACTCTAAATTAAAATAATCAATAGTAAGAAACAACTCTCGGATTTTAGATGAGTAATTTCTATTTATTAAGAATACGGCTTGATCCTTGTGTATTATGGTTGGAAGAAGGATTTGCATTCTTTGGGCAAGGATGGAAGTCATAAGTTTATAGTCCGCATTTAACAAAACTATTGGCCTATATGACTCCTTCTGAGTTAAATCTTTCTCAGACTTTTGTAGAAGCGTTGTAAAAGAAGCCGCGAAGCTAGCAGAGGGCGGATTTCCCTCAATGTACATACTATTAAATAGCTTTGTCAAGTACGGAACTATCAATGGCGAAATTATTTTATAAAATTCACTAGGCAAGCCATCAGGGCCTGACACCTTGCTGATAGGCATATCTTCAATACTCTTCCTAACCTCCGCCTCAGTAATAGGGGAGTTCATCTTTTAATTTAGTTCCTCTGTTATATTTGGACAAGAGATCTTTTCCCAAAAATTTACACATTCCTTCTTATTTGATGCCCTTAACGAATAAAGATCCTTATAATACTCTGCCATTACATTTAAAATCTCCTCTGGCTTTGTAATTAGTTTATCCCCTTTCTTGATAGACTCAATTAAAGCGGATCCTTTGTCTTGTTTAACTAAGTTGGCAAGAAGCTTGCCAGCTTTGTTTCCATATTTGAATAGTTGTGCTTGTAATTTTAATTCTCTTTGTGTAGTTTTATGTAGGAGGAAGGTGTTTCTTTCCTTTTTGGCTTGCGTATATCTATTCCATGTTTCAGGAGTTTTATTCAATATATAATTGTTATAAGTGTTTAGTAATGTTTCCAAGATATCCTCTTCCTTCTTTTTATATTTTTTGGTTCTATTAATGTTATACGCTAAAATCTCCCCCCTCATTACTGCTTTTGCAGCTTCCCAGAAAATCATTGGTCGATTAACATACTCGCTATTTAGTTCGGCGTATTCTTGGAACTTCAAGCTCAACATTGTTTTAAATTCTGGATCTGTAGCCAAATACTGTGGGAAGTAAAATCATGATTTTTTGTTTCTAGGATTTTGTGTGCATAATTCAAAGAATTTTAGGTTCTATATTTAAATAAAAAAATTTCTCATCTACCAAGAATAAATCAATTCTTGAGATCATCTTATGAGCCTTCGAGAGGCATGTGCAGCTTTTAGTATCTGGATTGTATAGTCTCCAAATGTCCTTGACTTTTAAATTAGACAACAATTTAGAAAAAAAATTTGTTTCCAAGATATCTTTCTTTGTTCTTAAGATTTGCGCATCTTGCCTTAACCTATCTAATGCATAATGTGGAGTCATATTGAAGTCTCCTCCGATTATTAGCAAGCCCTCTTTTTTAGTGAGAATTTTAGTTTGCAAGATATCCCAAAATTCATAATCAATAATATTTGGTGCATATATGTTGCAAAGTGTATATGTACTCTTAGCGATCTTAACCCTTAACAATAAGTATCTCCCATCTGGATCTGTTTCAAGGACTGTAGATACAGCCTTGATTTTTTTGCCAATTAAAATTGCTACTCCCCATCTTCTTCCCAGGGCTGGGGCCGCTATGACTTCCTGAACCCATGATTTTTTGAGTTTAGTTATTTCATCCATTTTCATGTGTGTTTCCTGGAGGAGGGCAATATCTGTGTTAATCTTTTTTAAGTAAGATATAATTGTCTTTCTTTTGATAGGAGATGTTAAGCCTCCTATATTCCAGGAAACCATTTTACAACTAGTATCCATATCCATTATTTAAAAAAAAAATAAAAAAAAATTAAATTAAAAAATATATTAAGAAAAGAAAAAAAGGGAACCCCCTTGCCCCTCCCCACCCCACCACCCCTTAGTTGTACCTTCCTGAGTGTCCCATTTTGTCCCTACTGCCTCGGAATTCAGGACTGGCCTGACTGAGGCATCATCCCTATGTATGGGCTGACAAAACCTTAAAAGCATAAAATAATAAATCTTTATTAAACTTAGCATTATTATTGATGATCATTATCTTCAGACCACTAAATCTAATTTCTTCCCCATCCTTTCTTTCCATAAGCTTAGCCACTTTCCTTAGCTTGGGGGTGGGAGCTGCGCTATATATTTTTCAGCTGTTTCAAAAACTTGAGTCTTATTATCTATTGTTATTCTCAGTTTAGCTGGATATGTTAGGGAGGCTTGGTACCCTTGGTTGATCAATTTAGTGCAAATTGGTGACAATTCCCTTCTTTTGGCTGATGTCTCAGCCGAGAAGTCCTGAAACAACAATATTTTAGCATTTCCCAAAAATATAGGTTGGTTTTTCCTAAAATGTTGTAACAGGATGAGTTTGTCCTGATAATTTAACATTTTGTCAATGATTAGTCTTGGCCTAGCACTCCCTCTCTCAGTGTTGTGCCATCCTAGTCTATGAAATCTTTCAATTACCATTCGTGGCCGTGTTTGTTGTATTTGTAATAGGTGTGGAATTGTTATTGAAAGTAATTTATCAAGATCCTCATATTGTCTATCCTCAGGTACTCCTATTACTCTTAGGTTGTTCCTTCTTGCATGATTTTCTAAGTCTTAAAACTTCAGCTCTGTTTTTATTAGTTTGGAATTTAAATCCACTAACTTCGTGTTGTGCGTTGCTATTGTGTCTTCTAACTCAGATATTCTTTGTTCCACTTCAGAAATTCTGTTGGAAAATTGACGAATTTCTGAGGATAGGGTGTTCATATCATGTTTAATTTCCTTTCTCAAATCCTCAAATTTAGGAGATAGAGCTTCAGTTATTCTCAGAACTAAAGCTTGTATATCAATCGGTTCATTTATCTGCGAGATATTACTACTAGGGTGTATTTCTACTGGAATTTCTTGTGTATTCTTGTTTCTTTTCTCTCTTTGTTTTGCTGCCATGACCGACGGGGAAGTTCTGACAGGTGGAGTGATATCCATAAATATACTTTTTCTACGTGTTAGGATTGAGGGGTGTGGATGGTGAAAGGATCCTACTGATAGGTGTTGAGGGAAGGGAGATCACAAAGAAAAAAAATGGTCTCCCCTAGTGCGTAGTGAGTGAGAATAAGTGCTTATTTGTGAAAGGAGTATGAAGGGGGAAGAAAAAAAAAAAGTGCAGGTGAAGAAGTGAAAAAAAAGGGAATCTACAGTAATAATAGAATTTACTCCCCGGTCATGGAGGTCGCCAGAATTTAAGAAACTGGTATGCCTTGTCAAATAAATTCAATATATTGTTTTCAGCTAACTATATGCAAGGGTAATTTTTATATACAATATTTATACATGGTGTATCACAATAAATTCTGTGAGTTATGTATTTGGGAGGAAATTTTACCTTGAGTTACCTTCCCTATCCTCACGCTATGCCTTTCTCCTTATTATCCTATCCCACTTTGTATAAATACATAGGTGGTCTTAATCCAGCAGTAATTACAAATTCTCTTATCAAGGAACAACAGTTAACACAAACAAAAGGACAAAAACCAACTTATTTTAGTATACTTTCGGCAATGGGTTAGAGTTTGTAGAATAAGATTATACTTTTCACTCTCAATTTTCTGATTAGACTAGGAAAGCTTGTAAATTGAAGAATATGAGTTGTTTAACCTTTCAACCAAATGGGCTATCCTTAACAAAAAGTAGTATATATGCACTACAGAAAAACTTAGCAGTGGAGGTATAGTTTTCAATCTTAATACTCCAGTTAAGCTGGAAAAACTTATGAGCTTATAAGTATGAATTATTTAAGTTTTCAAACAGACTGGGTAATTTAGTACAGAGGGTAGTACATATACAGTGCAGATTCTTTCTTTTTTTTCCCCTTTTTCTTTTATGCCATTCCTTGGCACAAAGATAAGACCTAGAATTAATGTAAAGTCTTATTTAGATTCTTAATATAGTTATTGTATTATATCGCACAAACACCAGAGAAGAGAAAAAAAAAAGAAAAAAGAAAGAGAAACAAAAACCTCCCAAACTAGACTGAATGATCTTACTTCAAATTCAATGGAATGCGGTACAAAACACAATATTTCAGTTATTCAATTCAGACTCAGGTAAACATTTGTGTTCATTATGGGGAAGCCCATTTCCTAGACGAAACAAATCTTAAAGCCACTTTTGAGCTCCCCATAACTATATTCTTCCAATATCTCTGTATTGTTAAGTTAGGGTCATTTCGACCCAGAAAGATAGTGGAAGTTGAAGACCCAGACCAATCCGGCTGCTGGAAAGAAACAAAAAGTCACCCAGGGCGCTTCAATTTAACAAGGTACCTGTCCCAGTTCACGGTATCTCTTGTTCCCTGGAAGCCCGCTCTGCTGGAGGATAGTTTTCTGCGTAAGTCTAGAGCTCCCCCACGCAGCACCGGTGGGGGGGAGCTAGACCCAGACCAAGCCTCTTCCGACTTCGGCAGAACGCCAAACCTTCACAGCGGAGACCCACTCACCAACGGGTGACCTGTGACCTCGCCTGATCTCACACGAATTCACCGTCTGGGCTTGGAAAGACCGCCCCGTCTCTGTCACATGCAGGCTCCAGGCGTCAAAGCCAATACCAAACGGAGTTCCCCAGCCACAACCAGGAAGCGGTTGGCGCCGTGCAGGGAAACAACAACACCACAGTAAAGCCTGGTCTCAGAGATTCTTGTCCCTCTGCTTCACTAGATGCCTCAGCACCATATAATTCAGGCCACTGTTGCTTTCCCCCTCACGCAGCACCGGTGGGAGAGGGGGTACAAGTAAAATGCAGGTTTTTCTGTTAATGGCAGCACAGTCACAGGGGGAAAAAGAAACAAAGATGACAAGGATTTTTAGTCAGTCCACTAGTTTGCTGCTAATAACAGCTCAGTGAGGTGGAATAACACTGTTAGAGTGCTGGAAGTACATGGTAAATTACTTAAGAAGAGCCACCTAAGGACCAGAGTTTTAAGCACAAATTTTTCTTCCAGTGGCTCTTACAGGGAGCCAGAGAACAAGCGTTTGCACGTCCTTATGCTTGTGCTCCTCCCACCAGCTTCCTCTCTCTAGAGCATGACATTTTAAGCAACTTTCTAATTTACTCCTATTATCAAAAATGTTTCATTCTCTTTGTATCTTTATTTGAAATGCAAGAATGTAAGTTTAGATGCCGGCCCATTTTTGGTGAACAACCTGGGTTGTTCTTGCTGATTGGTGGATAAATTCATCCACCAATAAGAAAGTACTGTCCAGAGTTCTGAAATAATAAAAAAGCTTAGATGCCTTCTTTTTCAAATAAAGATTGCAAGAGAAGGAAGAAAAATTGATCATAGGAGTAAATTAGAAAGTTGCTTAAAATCCCATGCTCTATCTGAATCACGAAAGAAAAACATTTTGGTTCAGTGTCCCTTTAATGTATTACTTATTGTATGCTTTAATTTTGTTTCCACATTATGTATGCATATTTATAATTATAGGGACATGAACATCAAAATGTGTTTAGCTAGATCTTAGTATTCCATTGCATCTCTGGAGCTGACTTTAGCTATGTGTTAAACCATATTGTGGGCTAGATTAGAAATGGAATGTAAACATATTATCGCTTCTGAGTACTAAATCCGCTCAAGTTAAATCAATTACGCTTGTATTCCTGCTCTCATATTACAAGTTCAAAGTAAAAGTCAAGCAAAAGTCTAAGGTGTGCTAACATCTAGAGGTTGGATAGTGCGGCCTTTCTAAGTCCCTCTACCCATAGACTTCTACAGGGTTGTGACAGATTGTACTGTCCAAGAGAGGAAGTGATAGCTGGCTACTACGTTAAACTCAGGTTAAGGCAAGCAGTGAGGTATACATGGGGTTTATTAGACTACTTAAATGGACAGTCAACACCAGAATTGTAGTTGTTTTTCAAAAAGGTAGATAATCCCTTAATTACCCAGTCCCCAGTTTTGCATAACCAACACAGTTATAATAATACATGTTTTACCTCTGTAATTAACTTGTATCTAAGCCTCTGCAAACTGCATCTTTATTTCAGTTTTTTTGACAGACTTGCATTTTAGCCAATCAGTACTCACTCCTAGGTAACTTCATGTGCGTGAGTTCAATGCTATCTATATGAAACACATGAACTAATGCCCTCTAGTGGTGAAAAACTGTCAGATTAGAGGCGGCCTTCAAGGTCTAAGAAATTAGCATATGAACCTCCTAGTTTAAGCTTTTAACTAAGTATACCAAGAGAACAAAGCAAAACTGGTGATAAAAGTAAATTGGAAAGTTGTTTAAAATTTCATGCCCTATTTGAATCATGAAAGTTTATTTTGGACTTGACTGTCCCTTTAAGGAAGGGTGTGGTCAGCCTTCTTACAAGACAGCTCACAAAACAGTGCAGGGAGAGAGACTGTGAGCTGTAGACGGGCTGAAATCCTCTCCTTACAAATGGGGAAAATGTACAGGTACTACTGAACACTAAAAATAAATTTTGGTTAAATGCTTAAAGCTCATCTATCACCTGGCATTAGTGAGGGAACTAGGCTGGTTTGTTGTGTACTGCCCATGTTTAGTTAGTTCTCCAGTAAGGAGATAGTTTTTTCTTTGTTTATTGCTATTGTTTTGTTTTGAAAATAAAGGGACAATGTTAACTGAGTACAACAACTCAGTGCTGTGTTATTTAAAGTGTACCACCAGTGGTGAACAATAAAAGTTAACCCTGCAAGTTCATATGACCCCAGTCATATGTGTTGTTTTCTCAATATTTAAAGGGACCACGCACAATAACACAATATTAATCCAGTAAAAGGCCAAATTGTTACAAGGGCACACTACAAAACCCTATTCTGGCAACATTATTGCACATTATAAATACTTTGATGAGGACACAGGCATCCACAGGGGAGGGAATTTGCCCCCCCCCCTTTGATTTTCCTACCCACCTGGAGTACAAACTGCAGAAAACAAATAAACTGAATGTCTGTTCCCCCCCCCCTCTTTTAATCCCCCTAAATGTAGCTCTATTTTAAAGGGAGAAGCACAGTATTCTGGGAGTTTTTTTTTTGGGGGGGGGGCACATTTCATTTTTTTGTCCTTCCCCCGAAACATTTCTGCAGATGCCCATGGACACAGAGCCTGAATTTTCATATGTGTATTGGATTACATAGGAATGATGCGAGAGGAAAGAAGAATGTAAAAAAGTGCATCTGTGCTTATTCCATTAATAAAAACAAAAAGTAACTTAAAAGATATGTGAACAAAAAAAATCCATGTTGTAATGAAAAAACAGACAGTGTTTCAACTGCACAGAGATGGGCTTTTTAAAGAGGTATTGAAAATAACAGGTAGCATTTGTTTTAAAGTTAATGATATGTACCCACATATGATCTCAAACCTGGTTGTCTCCCAGAATCTCCTATTGCCCACATGCCTTTACTACAGTTCTGGCTCCTCCTCTTCTACAACCATGTCCTGTGATACTACCCCATTTGGCTGAGCCAGATTGTGTAAACAGCAGCACTAATTGATGACGCTGATGATGTTTTGGAAGGAGTAGAACAAGAAGCAGGTCAGGTTATAAGGAAACAGAGAAGGTTAGAGTATGCATACAACTAGGGAGTGGTTGTATGGAATGCTGAGATATGTGAGGGCAAGGAATGAAAGTTAATGTGGTTTGTGTTAGTGAATGAGAGGCCTGATGTATGAGATGACTTATACAGTAACCATCCTTTAGGAGATTCTCCTGCCTCAAAATTACAAAGTGCAGTGATCAGAAACCACAGGAAAACATAAAAAAATAATAATAAAAAAAAAAAAATCACACCCCAAAATTACTGAACAGTACTATTTTACTTATCAGAGTAATCACAGCAATAACTCTGTGATCAGCACATAAACAGTTAATATTTTTTTATTTAATATCACTTTTTACATGGGACACTTTGGGACACTATGTAGCACTGATCTCTCTTCCTGTCCCACCTCATCTTACACTGAGGAAAGAGAGAAACAGAGGCAGGCAATGATTCTAATTATTGGCAGTCATATTGTATCAGTGGCTCAACACCACTGTAATCTGAGCACTGATTGGATCGCGAGGGAATGCCTGAGTTGCCAGGCAAGTCCAAGCATAAGATCCAGCACTCTTTTTGTCACAGAGGGAGAGCATGGGGCCATATAAATTAGGATGTTCCATGCCATCCTAACAGTGTTAAAGCCCAGCATTTTCAGAACGGCATGGAACGTCCTAACTGCAGGAAGGGGTTAATTAAAGGGACAGGCAAGTTAAAAAAATAAACTTTCATGATTCATATAAGACACATATAGTAACAACTTTCCAATTTACTTTTATCACCAATTTTGCTTTGTTCTCTTGGTATTCTTAGTTGAAAGCTAAACCTAGGAGGTTCATATGCTAATTTCTTAGACCTTGAAGGCCACCTCTAATATAAATGCATTTTGACAGTTTTTCACCACTAGAGGGCATTAGTTCATGTGTTTCATATAGATAACATTGAGCTCATGTACGTGAATTAACCGTGGAGTGAGCACTGATTGGCTTAAATGAAAGTCTGTCAAAAGAACTGAAATAATGGGGCAGTCTGCAGAGGCTTAGATACAAGGTAATTACAGAGGTAAAATGTGTATTATTATAACTGTGTTGGTTATGCAAAACTGGGTAATGAGAAAATAAGGGATTATCTATCTTTTAAAACAACAAAAATTCTGGTGTTGACTGTCACTTTAAGTTAACAGCAAATTTACCTATGGAATGTTCTTTAAAGGCATTTATTTCACACACTTTTATTATTTGATTTTTTTATTTATTTGGTACACAATACATGGTTTATTTCTCTACAAAATAAATGCTGACTTATTAAATTAATTTCAGTAGTTTTAATATAAATGTATGATCCATATCTGTATTCAACACAATATCATATATATTGCCATCAATGTCTGTTCAAAATTACTTGAAGAGCTTTGAACTTTATGATCTGATCATGGCAGAAGCTATGCTGATGACATGGTTTTTAATGTTATTTTAACAAGCCTCCATAGACTAAGAAAAAAGACTTTCTTTTAGTTATGCAACCTAAAGATCAGTTGCATTTTTGCGATTGAAGAAAAGTGTGTTAACCTATAAAAGGTAGTGAAAAAGAAATTATTGGAAAATGTAAATTTCCTAGCAAGTACTTATTTCACAGCTGATATTGCAGTATATCTATCTCTGTTCTAGTTTCTGTTAAGTTAGTTCACTTACTATATTTATGTTTTATTTATCAGTTAGTTGTTGATCTGATATAAATTTTACCTGTCATTTTTTCCTAACCACGGCATTGGCCTGGAGATTCCATTTATTCTATACTCATTTATACTTTTAAATCCCTGTTAAATACCAAGCTAGTCAAAAAATAAACTTTTAAAACATCTACATTTTAGTCACTTAACAATAGTCCAAAGAACTAACATGCATAGACTGTTTAGCCAGAATTCTATGTAAATACAAAAAAAATATTTAAGTGCATTTGCACAGTACGCTATAAAGGATAACAAGTCACTTACGCCTAGATTATGAGTTTTGCATTAGGAGGGGTGCGTTAGTTACTTGTACTTTATTTCCTTTGCGCACTTTTCTTAACGTTGGTATTACGAGTCTCAAAACAACCTCGTAACGTGTCGCGGTAACACGACTAACGCGTTTATTTAAGAAGCGTAATCACGGGAGAGTTAAACATTCTCCCATATAGATCAATGATAAATCAAAGAAGCACGCATTTTTCAGCTAACACTCGATCTCGCGAGAAATACGCACTGCTCTGTCATATTACGTATACCACATAATGCACAACAAAACGACAGCTCAAATGTACTAACAACAATCACGCAACATAGCACATACGCATTACACATTCGGAAAAGAAAAAGAATAAACATGATTTACACTAAACGAGGAATACAGAAATACCTTAAGATCTTGCAACACGGAACAAAACAACACGAAAAAGAATTGCACACTCATACACAAACAAAACATTTGCATTCAAGATTACGGAACATTAGTACAAAGAAACATTTACACCACTTCACAAATATGACACCATCACAAATATGGATTTACATTTACAGATAATTTTTTGGGACAATGTTATGCAAAACAATCACTATGACATCATCACATTATACACAATCCACAAATACTAACTCAATATGAGCATGCGTAAATTCACACGACTAATACACATTGCACACATAGGCCTAGATTTAGAGTTTGGCGGTAGCCGTGAAAACCAGCGTTAGAGGCTCCTAACGCTGGTTTTTACCGCCCTCTGGTATTTGGAGTCACTCAAAAAAGGGTCTAACGCTCACTTTTCAGCCGCGACTTTTCCATACCGCAGATCCCCTTACGTAAATTGTGTATCCTATCTTTTCAATGGGATTTTTCTAACTCCGGTATTTAGAGTCGTGGCTGAAGTGAGCGTTAGACATCTAACGACAAAACTCCAGCCGCAGGAAAAAAAGTCAGTAGTTAAGAGCTTTCCGGGCTAACGCCGGTTAGTAAAGCTCTTAACTACTGTGCTCTAAAGTACACTAACACCCATAAACTACCTATGTACCCCTAAACCGAGGTCCCCTCACATCGCCGCCACTCGATTACATTTTTTTAACCCCTAATCTGCCGACCGCTACCTACGTTATAGTTATGTACCCCTAATCTGCTGCCCCTAACACCGCCGACCCCTATATTATATTTATTAACCCCTAACCTGCCCCCCACAACGTCGCCGCCAGCTACCTACAATAATTAACCCCTAATCTTCCGACCGCAAAGCGCCGCCACCTACGTTATACTTATGTACCCCTAATCTGCTGCCCCTAACACCGCCGACCCCTATATTATATTTATTAACCCCTAACCTGCCCCCCACAACGTCGCCGCCAGCTACCTACAATAATTAACCCCTAATCTTCCGACCGCAAAGCGCCGCCACCTACGTTATACTTATGTACCCCTAATCTGCTGCCCCTAACACCGCCGACCCCTATATTATATTTATTAACCCCTAATCTGCCCCCCTCAATGTCGCCTCCACCTGCCTACACTTATTAACCCCTAATCTGCCGAGCGGACCGCACCGCTATTATTATAAAGTTATTAACCCCTAATCCGCCTCACTAACCCTATAATAAATAGTATTAACCCCTAATCTGCCCTCCCTAACATCGCCGACACCTAACTTCAAACATTAACCCCTAATCTGCCGACTGGAGCTCACCGCTATTCTAATAAATGTATTAACCCCTAAAGCTAAGTCTAACCCTAACACTAACACCCCCCTAACTTAAATATAATTTAAATCTAACGAAATTAATTATCTCTTATTAAATATATTATTCCTATTTAAAGCTAAATACTTACCTGTAAAATAAATCCTAATATAGCTACACTATAAATTATAATTATATTATAGCTATTTTAGGATTAATATTTATTTTACAGGTAACTTTGTAATTATTTTAACCAGGTACAATAGCTATTAAATAGTTAAGAACTATTTAATAGCTAAAATAGTTAAAATAATTACAAATTTACCTGTAAAAAAAAATCCTAACCTAAGTTACAATTAAACCCTACAACACTATCCAAACACTACACTATCAATAAATTAATTAAATAAACTACCTACAATTACCTACAATTAACCTAACACTACACTATCAATAAATTAATTAAATACAATTCCTACAAATAAATACAATTAAATACACTAGCTAAAGTACAAAAAATATAAAAGAACTAAGTTACAAAAAATAAAAAAATATTTACAAACATAAGAAAAATATTACAACAATTTTAAACTAATTACACCTACTCTAAGCCCCCTAATAAAATAACAAAGCCCCCAAAATAAAAAAATGCCCTACCCTATTCTAAATTACTAAAGTTCAAAGCTCTATTACCGTACCTGCCCCGTACCCGTACCAGTCTTCATCCAAGCGGGGCAAGAAGAGGTCTTCCATCCGATTGAAGTCTTCATCCAAGCGGCATCCATCCGGAGCGGAGCGGCAGCATCCTGAAGACCTCCGACGCGGAACATCCATCCTGGCCGACGACTGAACGACGAATGACGGTTCCTTTAAATGACTTCATCCAAGATGGCGTCCCTCGAATTCCGATTGGCTGATAGGATTCTATCAGCCAATCGGAATTAAGGTAGGAATATTCTGATTGGCTGATGGAATCAGCCAATCAGAATCAAGTTCAATCCGATTGGCTGATCCAATCAGCCAATCAGATTGAGCTCGCATTCTATTGGCTGTTCTGATCATTTAAAGGAACCGTCATTCGTCGTTCAGTCGTCGGCCAGGATGGATGTTCCGCGTCGGAGGTCTTCAGGATGCTGCCGCTCCGCTCCGGATGGATGCCGCTTGGATGAAGACTTCAATCGGATGGAAGACCTCTTCTTGCCCCGCTTGGATGAAGACTTCAGCCGGATCATGGACCTCTTCAGTTCCCGCTTGGATGAAGACTTCAGCCAGATCATGGACCTCTTCAGCCCCCTGCTTGGGCTTGGATCAGGACATCGGAGGAGCTCTTCTGGACAGATCGGGGAACCCGGTGAGGTGAAGACAAGGTAGGAAGATCTTCAGGGGCTTAGTGTTAGGTTTATTTAAGGGGGGTTTGGGTTAGATTAGGGGTATGTGGGTGGTGGGTTGTAATGTTGGGGGGGGTATTGTATTTTTTTTTTTACAGGCAAAAGAGCTGAATTTCTTGGGGCATGCCCGGCAAAGGGCCCTGTTCAGGGCTGGTAAGGTAAAAGAGCTTTGAACTTTAGTAATTTAGAATAGGGTAGGGCATTTTTTTATTTTGGGGGGCTTTGTTATTTTATTAGGGGGCTTAGAGTAGGTGTAATTAGTTTAAAATTGTTGTAATATTTTTCTTATTATTTGTAAATATTTTTTTATTTTTTGTAACTTAGTTCTTTTTTATTTTTTGTACTTTAGCTAGTTTATTTAATTGTATTTATTTATAGGAATTGTATTTAATTAATTTATTGATAGTGTAGTGTTAGGTTAATTGTAGGTAATTGTAGGTAGTTTATTTAATTAATTTATTGATAGTGTAGTGTAAGGTTTAATTGTAACTTAGGTTAGGATTTATTTTACAGGTAAATTTGTAATTATTTTAACTATTTTAGCTATTAAATAGTTCTTAACTATTTAATAGCTATTGTACCTGGTTAAAATAAATACAAAGTTACCTGTAAAATAAATATTAATCCTAAAATAGCTATAATATAATTATAATTTATATTGTAGCTATATTAGGGTTTATTTTACAGGTAAGTATTTAGCTTTAAATAGGAATAATTTATTTAATAAGAGTTAATTTATTTCGTTAGATTTAAATTATATTTAAGTTAGGGGGGTGTTAGTGTTAGGGTTAGACTTAGCTTTAGGGGTTAATACATTTATTAGAATAGCGGTGAGCTCAAATCAGCAGATTAGGGGTTAATAATTGAAGTTAGGTGTCGGCGATGTTAGGGAGGGCAGATTAGGGGTTAATACTATTTATTATAGGGTTAGTGAGGCAGATTAGGGGTTAATAACTTTATTATAGTAGCGCTCAGGTCCGGTCGGCAGATTAGGGGTTAATAAGTGTAGGCAGGTGGAGGCGACATTGTGGGGGGCAGATTAGGGGTTAATAAATATAATATAGGGGTCGGCGATGTTAGGGCAGCAGATTAGGGGTACATAGGGATAATGTAAGTAGCAGCGGTTTACGGAGCGGCAGATTAGGGGTTAATAATAATATGCAGGGGTCAGCGATAGCGGGGGCGGCAGATTAGGGGTTAATAAGTGTAAGGCTAGGGGTGTTTAGACCCGGGTACATGTTAGGGTGTTAGGTGCAGACGTAGGAAGTGTTTCCGCATAGCAAACAATGGGGCTGCGTTAGGAGCTGAACGCGGCTTTTTTGCAGGTGTTAGGTTTTTTTTCAGCTCAAACAGCTCCATTGTTTCCTATGGGGGAATCGTGCACGAGCACGTTTTTTAGGCTGGCCGCGTCCGTAAGCAACTCTGGTATCGAGAGTTGAAGCTGCGTTAAATATGCTCTACGCTCCTTTTTTGGAGCCTAATGCAGCCTTTATGTGGACTCTCAATACCAGAGTTATTTTTATGGTGCGGCCAGAAAAAAGCCGGCGTTAGCTACGCGGGTCCTTACCGACAAAACTCTAAATCTAGCCGATACTAATTACTAACAAAGCACACCTGAACATACTTTACTTTGCAAACCGGTACATCATTAAACATTTACATAGGGTATATAAGCACACTACAAGCATGGCTTCTTTGAATGTGTTGCTGGAGGATTTTTGGAGATTAGAGAGTTATTGGTATTGTGAGATTTAGTGAGTGAGTTAGTTAGTGGTAGTGTGAGATAGTGAGTTAGTGGTAGTGTGAGTTAGTGAGTTAGTTAGTGGTAGTGTGAGATAGTGAGTTAGTGGTAGTGTGAGATAGTGAGAGAGCGGTAGTGAGCGAGAGTTTGTTTGGATGAGTGTGCGAGTGGTTTTTCTGAATATTTTACACATTTACACGCAAACACATTCAATACATACATACACTTATCAATGACACTACATACACTCCAAACCCCATCCCCTCTCATACTACACTCCATACCCCATTCCCTTTCATCCCATTCCCTTTCATCCCATACCCCATTCCCTGTAAGCCCATACCCATCCCATAGATAGATTTTGTTTACATATCCTCATTTTAGTCTTTTTATACATTTTTGTCTGTTTAATACTCCTTACCCTCTTTTATTTATATCCCTTTCACACTTTGAGCATTTTTTTGTTTTTTATTTTGACCCCCTTTCATTTGGGCACATTCACTTTTTGTTTGAGTATGTCGGGAGGGTAGGGGGCAGATTACCCCGGAACTATTAGAGTTCCTCAGGAATCAGTTTAGAGAAGAGGTTGTAGAGGAGGTCAGGCAGCAGGTCGGGGAGGGGGAGAGGAAGAGGAACAGGACAGGAAGGGGAACAGGAAGGGGGGCCAGGAAAGGGGGAGGAAGGGGGGGAGGAAGCGGTGGGTGGACCCGGCCACTTTGTTCAAGATGAACAAGTGGCTGGACCCAGTAGCGGCCAGCGTAGAGCTTCACAGTCTGGGAAACAGAGGCTCACATCACAGGGGAAAGCCAAGCTGACTAGGGAGGCGAGATATACCATGGAGGAGAAGGAGGCCCTCATAGAGGCTTATATGGAGAGGGCTAGGAGGCTGCAGGCTTAGGAGGCCACCCCTAGGGAGAAGGGGAAGCTATGGCTGGAGATTAGGGATGCCGTTAATGCAGTGGGGGTCCATAACAGGGATGTCAATTCCATACAGCATCGCTACCGGGACTGCAAAATGGGACTCAAAAGAAAGCTCTTGAGGGAGAACCAATATCTAACAGGGACTGGTGGAAGTCCTGAAATGATTGTGGAGTATTCTCGATGGGAGGAAATGTTGCGTCCCAGCATCTCCGAGGTGGCCATAGTCGGTATCGGAGGAGTCGATACCGGGAACCTGCCACTCTCATCTGCCGGTAAGCTCATTTAATAATCTCTTCACATCAAAAATAATTAATGTATTTAAGGATATGATTAACGCTATTACGCTTTTTAAGTCATTATTACGTAAGCGCATTCACAATTACCTTGCGAAAGTTGCATTTCACGAAAAGCCATCACATTAGTACAAACGCAAAAACACATTCAGATTGACCATATAGATATCAGAAACATGGTTTGGAAAATGCGGAAATCGTATTGATTGTTATATTTGAAAGTTTATTAATGAGGCTGCCTTTGTAATTCTATTGTAAGCAAAAGCATTTACATCTTTATTTGGAACTGTGCTAATATCTCAATTTCTTTATTTTTGCAATATACAGAGTCTGAGCCTGGGGAGGAGGCAGCACAGCACCCACAGGCTCCTCCTTCACCCAGGTATGAGAGTGGTGGAGATGACTCGCCACCTCAGGGAGACATGGAAGACATCCCTCTATCCTCATCCTCGGAAGAAGCCCCCATTGCAGAAGAGATCCATGCAGCAGCCCCTCCTGCACCAGCAGCCCGCTGTGCACCAGCAGCCCCTCAGGAGGAGATAGCAGAGCTGCAGATATTAAGAGATTTTCTGGAAGAGATGCATGCCTCCCAGAGGGAAAATGTGGAAAACAGAATCTATTTGACAGAAGCAATTCATGACATTTGACAAGACCAAAGAAAGCTTATCCAAGACCAAAGAAAGCTTATCCAAGACCAAAGAGAGCTTATCCAAGACCAAAGAGAGCTTCGCCAAGACCAAAGAGAGATCTTGCATACTCTGAGAGACATATTGCAGGTGCCTCTGAAAAATGACCACTTATTTCAGTTCTTTTGACAGTCCGCCATTTAAGACAATCACTGATCAATCCAGGGTAACTATACTGCATGAGCTCAAGGTTTTCTATATGAAACACAATAAATATTGCCCTCTAGTGGTCAAAATGCATTCAGATTAGATGCACTCTTCAAGGTCTAAGAAATGAGTAGATGAACCTCCTAGGTTTATCTATCAATTAAGAATACCAAGAGAAATAAGAAAAATGGTGATAAACGTTTGAGATATATTTTATACAAATTGCATTTTTGGAGATTAAAATGATTACTGTTTTGCTTTACTTGACTGTCCCTTTAAACAAGAACATATGCTAACATATACTAATCCTTAGGGATTGTTGGTATATCTACATGTACTTGTTCAAACAAGAAAATATTTCAATAGGATACTAAGCCTGTATGCCATATTTCTATTGACATGTTAAATAAAGTCTATTTTCTTAAAGATACATTATTGTGTTTGAATTATTTAAGAAAGACATTTTATTTAGAAGGAATATGGTTTCATGTCCTTTTAAGAGTTACATTAGAAATATATGCTCACAGAAATATATTTGGAGATTAACAATGTGGAACGCATACATGACACAATACTGAGCATTTACATTAAAGGGGCAGTATACACTCATTTTCAGAGAACTGCATGTAATAGACACTACTATAGAGAACAAGATGCCCAGATACTGATATAAAAATCCCTGATAAAACGGTTTAAAAACTTACTTAGAAACTCTCACTTAAGCTATGCTGGAAAGCCCATTGCAAGTGGAAAATAAAACAATCCCCCTTCTTTTGGAGTCAGAAAATCACAGCAATGGTATTTAAACATAAGCAAAACTATACATTTAAACGAAATAAGGATTATATACATAGATCATCTACAAAACATATATGCTAAGAATAAATTAGTGTATAATGTCCCTTTAAGAAAAAATACCACAACATAACATCTAGAATATGTAGGCATCTCATATATTAAGCATATGATAAAGGTCAAGGCATATTGATTACTTGATTCAAATAAAAAAGCACATCTTTAGGAATTAGATATGTAGAAAAATTCAACACAACACAGTAATTAATTACTAAACATGAAAATATTGGTGACAAACATATTAAACAATGATGGAATACATTCATAGATTTGCACTTGCCTCAAAATATATTATGCACGAAACTATATTGCTTTTATTCGCTTCTTAACGAGACAGCCATCTAAAGTGTTTGTGTGTTCTTTATCAGTTATGGTTCAACAATGTACATGATTGACACAATCCATACTTGCCACTGGTTTTAAACTCTGCCATAGTGCAACACCAGTCCTTGGAGAAAGTTGACGAGGGCAAACATGTCCCATTGGAGCCATCCTGACAAGGTGAAATAGTGCATCACAGTCCCCTTGGAGGGAGTTGACAAGGGAAATATAGGCCCAAACACAGCCCCATTGGAGCCATCCTGACAGGTAAAATAGTGATCACAGTCCTTGGAGGGGAGTTTGACAGGGCAAACACAGCCCATTGGAGCCATCTGACAAGGTTAAAGAGTGCATCACCAGTCCTTGGTGGGAGTTGACAAGGGCAAACATAGGCCAACACAGCCCCATTGGGGCCATATGACAAGGTTGTCATAGTTCATAACCCAGTCCTTGGAGGGAGTTGACAGTGCAAAAACAGCCCCATTGGAGCCATCTGACAAGGTGAATATAGTGCATCACAGTCCTTGGAGGGAGTTGACAAGGGCAAACATATGGCCAACACAGCCCATTGGAGCCATCTGGCAAGGTTGCCCCATAGTGCATCACAGTCCTTGGATAAAGTTGACAGTGCAAACACAGCCCCATTGGAGCCATCTGACAAGGTGAAATAGTGCATCACAGTCCTTGGAGGGAGTTGACAATGGCAAACACAGCCCCATTGGAGCCATCTGACAAGGTGAAATAGTGATCACAGTCCTTGGAGGGAGTTGACAAGGGAAACATAGGCCAACACAGCCCCATTGGAGCCATTCGGCAAGGTAGCCATAGTGCATCACAGTCCTTGGATAAAGTTGACAGTGCAAACACAGCCCCATTGGAGCCATCTGACAAGGTGCCACAGTGCATCACAATCCTTGGAGGGAGTTGACAAGGGCAAACATAGGCCAACACAGCCACATTGGAGCCATCTGACAAGGTGAAATAGTGCATCACAGTCATTGGAGGGAGTTGACAAGGGCAAACATAGGCCAACAGAGCCCCATTGGAGCCATCTGCCAAGGTGCCATAGTGCATCACAGTCCTTGGAGGGTGTTGACAAGGGCCAACACAGTCCCATTGGAGCCATCCGACAAGGTGAAAGAGTGCAACAGGCACAACAACAACAGAAAAACAGGCCAAATGGAAACATATAACAAACAGAACAACATGTGGATTGTGGAGTTAGTAGTGCTCCCTTGGGCTATCTCCGGATCCTCCACTTATGGGTCACCAGCTTCACCCTCATTGTCCTGGGTATTTCCAGCTGCATCTTCATGCC
This sequence comes from Bombina bombina, assembly GCF_027579735.1. Lineage (NCBI taxonomy): Eukaryota > Metazoa > Chordata > Amphibia > Anura > Bombinatoridae > Bombina > Bombina bombina. The sequence goes on along the minus strand of NC_069503.1, from coordinate 791,164,022 downwards.
TTGTGCGTTCTATAAACAAGCTAAGAATACGCAGCTGGAGACACCCGGTGTCATGGATCCTTCCCAGCAAACCCTGAGTGATGACCCAGCATGGTCTGCTCTATGCGGGCTAGAGCCTCCTAGCATTAACCATGCTGAATCACAACCTAAACAAAAATAAAAATACAAATTAGCAATAATTTCAGAACATAATAAAGAGAGCAAAGAGACATTGTAATAATTACACAAAAAAACATTATAATTAATATCCTAGATCATAAGATTGACAACTTAATATGTTCTTCGGAGATAAACCACTAAGATATTAAGTCAAAAAAAACCCTATCAATATTGAAAAATATATATCTTTGGTTTATGACACACTGTGAAAATGGCAGTGATACCAACTCAAAAATATTGGCATATATAATAATAGATATCCAACATCTAGTCAATATCATTTAGATATTTGAAAATGTGAATGTTGATTTAACAAAATGAAGACTGGAGACATTTACATTAATCAAATAAAGAATATGTTTATAAAAACATTTTCTATTCAAATTCAATTTAAGTATAATTAGATCAGTATAATGGCCCTTTATGAAAGTATGTTCTAATGTGGATTGTAATGATACTTACACCGGTGGCTGGGAAGGAGAATCTGACACCCAGGATAATGACTCTGTTTTAAGTTAAGTTTTATTTTTCAATGTAACATTTAATAAATACATTACAAATCATATTTTTCAAAGTCAACATTATGTGCTAATGTTTATGATTTGATATATATTTATCTTTCTGACACTAATTTTTTTATGCATGTATGCAATTTGAGATTAAATGCAATAGAGTTATTTCCAGACACATGCCTGTGGGTTTTTTTTTTTTTTTTGGAAAATACAATTGAATAACTATGGGAGTGTCGTATATGATCAAATTTAATTGGCCCACTACACATTAGCCTTTGAAACCAGGTAACCATGATTTACATATCTAGTTCAGTGATTGCCTTTGTAATCTTATATTGAATAATTTGAAGCTTGATACTTCAAACAATTACTATTCTGAATATATACACAGTAGATACCTACCGTTCATATTAAATATTTAGAATATAATTTTCTATATCTGATCTTAAATTGATTTTTTAGAGTAATCTATCTTTTACATTCTGATTAATGTATGTTCATCCCAATATTAATAGACACATTCTGAAATGCATGCTTATTTTCTGAGGAATATTAATGTTTGTTTGAAATGGACAGTCTACACATAACTTTTGGAACAAAACATTTACATATCATACATAAGGAAATTAAATCCATTAATTTCAATATGATTCTGTTTGATGTTGTTTTGAAGTTCAAAACAATGATGAACATAATGATATGGCCTGCATCTATGCATTCCAATGAATAGAAATGACTGTCTGTACAATCAGAAGATGTTAATGTGGGTTTGCATGGAATATGCATGTGACATCATAATGTCTGTCATTATTTACAAATCATACGTAAATTGTATTAAAAATTAAAAACATATGTTCATGCTGCATGATATATAAATGGGGGCCAGGAGGGTATTAAATAAAAATGGAATAAGATTTTTTAAATGGACAAAGCTGTAGACTTTAATTTTTAGTCACGAGTATGATTTGTAAACAAGAATACATGTTAGATACATGTTATATATATTTGACGTACCATCAGACTCCCAAGGGAGCCGCTTCCTCCTCCATCTTGCAAGTTGTTCCAGCAATAACTGTAAACATAATATGTTGTGTACATGTTAAAATCAAATCTAATAAGATATGTTACTGAGTGCTCAAGAACACACATCAAATGTTGCATTAAAGAGATACAGAACCAAAGTTATGAATTAATTACATCATTTTGATGGAGCATGCAAATGAACTAAGATTTGTAATTATTGATGAGTAATAATTCAATGTTAGTGTCTGGATTTTGAAAACATTCCCAAAAGCGTACATGGAACATTTAAGAGTTCTCATATGTGTATCCACTTGATGATTGTTGTCAAATATATACTGAATAGAAACATGGGATAGCTTCCATCAGAATCATGTTCAGGAATATTTATGATAAATACACCTTGAATGACATATGAATGAGTCAATGGACTTACCAGAACCCTGCAAAGGCAGGTCACTATTGGTGCTGGATCCCTCTGGGCTCATCACAATAACTAGTTCTATTAATGATATTAACAATGTATTACTGAACACAGTTTGGACATCACTAAATTACATTAGTCTAAAATATTCCAAAATAATATACTTTGAAATTCGAAAATTAGAGCACTAATATGAACAATCAATTTGTGAGTTCATCAGTTGATTGTAAAGAAAATGATGCCTTTCACATATGTTGGATTTCTTACTATATTAGACAGCCAATTCTTCTCATATGAATCGATGGCATATCTAAATATAACTATTGATCCCTGTATTACAAATAATACACACACACATCACTTGGAATAACAACTGGATAAAAATCTAACCCAAATCCATGTGTCACATAGATCCATTTGTGCAATGTCCAGTAATCTGTTTTAGGACACAACACATATTGATCCAATGCAAAACATAATATATTTTTAAAACTATGTCATCATGGTGCTGTTAGAATATGCTTATTTATATATATATATATGTAGTCCAAGAGTGAAAGATGTGATTTAGAAATCAATATTGTTTCATCAAACAGTGTAAGGATTAATGAAGATATTCTTTATTAAAGGCACATTAAACACAAGTTTTTATTTTGTGATTTAGATAGATCATGCAATTTTAAGCATCTTTAAATGTACTATTTTTATCAATTTGTCCATTTTCTATTGCTTTCTTTCTTTGACAAATAAGGCAGCTAAGCTATTTTGGGGTTCAGAACCATGGAAAACACTTGTTTATTGGTGGGTGAATGTATCCACAATCAGCAAGAACAACACAGGTTGTTCACCCAAACATTCTTTCATTTCAAACTTACATTCTTTCATTTCAATAAAGATACCAAAAGAAGGAAGAAAATTTGATTATAGGAGTAAATGAAAAAGTGGTATTAATATTGCATGCTCTATCTGAAGGACAAAATATATATTTGTGGTTCAGTGTCCCCTTTAATATTAAATCTGAAAATATCTTTATTTGACAATGTCACTGTTAAAGGATTACTTTCTGTTAGAATTTTTAAGCTAAACAACTAACATATAAAAGTTAATAAATATTAATTAAAACTACCCTGACCTATATTTTCTCCAAAACGAAGTTTCATAACGTTCTAAAAGTTATATCTTTTATTCGCCGATGATGTCACGTTATCCTGCCCACTATTTTCAGCGCTGTGTGTTCAAAATACTTAAACCAATAACTTTGTGTTTAAAGCGCCATTTTGAAACCTAGGTATTGTAAACGGATATGGTACAGAGCAAAGGATACCCACGGGAGTGGGTTTGGAAAACAATTAAATTTGCAGACAAGATTTTCTGATATACGGTAGAGATATGTTAATGAAATGCTATTGATAAAAAGCGTATTTGGGGTAGTTAGTTAGTAACAGGCATAGAAAATATTTACTTACAGTGGCCCTTTAATGAATTGTCTAGTCCATATGTTGATGTAATGAATGGGATGGAGCATGCAATTACAATCAAATATATAATTTCAGGATATCATCAAGAATCTTTCATTATCCTTACACATTTTGACAAGAAACTCAAAATGTGTAATTTCAATGATTCTAATCCAGCCTATGATTCCAAAAAACTTTCAAATATACTTATTGCTTCTATTTTGCTTTATTGTCTTTTTTTAAAGAAGCAATTATGCCCTACTGTTATCGGAAGACATGTGTTGAACCAATGAAAATTGGCAATTATGTGCATCAACCAATCAGCAGGTTACTCCCAGTAATGTATTGCTGCTCCTAAGCCTACATAGATATGCTTTTCAAATAAGGATAACAATAGACTGAAGCAATTTAGAAAATATGAAATTTGTATTTTTTTAAAATCACATGTTGTGTCGAAATCCTAAAAGTAAAATGTTGGTTTTCTTGTCACTTTAATGAGAAGACGAAAATATCAAAGCTAATGAGAATAAAAATGGCCATGACCCTAAGATTACATTAAAATGAAGATTAGAAGGCATATCTTAAATAATCATCAATTGAGAATTGTATAACAATAGAATCCCAACTCTTAATCGTGATTCTTATTTTAAAAATAACAAGAAAAGAGAATTACAGTATACATAATAATAGAGATCAATGTGAATGGATTATGTAATGATTATGTAAAAGTTTGTAAGAGAAAGCATAATTAAAATGAGACATACCACACAATGACGAAACCCGGGCTTGAAGGTTCCAGCACCAACATCCATATCTGTAAAATATTCAATCAGGATTGGATATCATTAATACAAATCATGCCATGGACACAACAAAAAATTGTTATTTTCTAATTGACAAAGTAAAATTTATTTGTATTAACGTGAGTTCATTGTTTCCCAAATTAATGTATAAATAAAGAGATCATCTATTCTTATTTTTAATATTTTATGTTGTTGACCATTGCTTTAAGTCATTTTGTGTCTCTTCTCTGCATTGTCATCAATTGATAGAGATTGTTCAATTTTTATTTTGATCTTGCTAGTATAGCTTTTACAATGTAGAATATTGTAAATAAGGATACTGCATTCTTCACATATATACTAATTCATGTATACATTTGACCAACATGTCTAAAGCAATGCTATTGTTACAGCAAACACATGTTGACATGTAGTGCGCAATTCTATATTTCGTGATCATTGTGCAATGATGCAAAGCGTAATTGCGCATCCATGATTTGACCATCATGTCTAAAGCAATGCCACTGTTACAGCAAACACATTGTTAGGGGTAATATGAACCTGACGGCAGCCATCTTGTTCCGCGCAGCCATTTTGTGATAATAACATCCATTTTGTAATGATTATACTTTTATTATAATGGTTCATTCTGTAGTGAGAAATATATGCTTGCTATTGTATTTTCCTTAGCCGGTTAGCCTTGTAGAAAGTCCCTGGCCGCACGCCCAGAAGAATGTTCTATCAATAAGATGGTCCAGCGACCTTGTTGTCTCTGCAGATGGTAGTTTGTTATGACCATGTAATTATTGTTATGAGAAAACTCATGTTCCAGTTTTTCCTTGTAAATTGCTCTGTATACTGTGTAAGATGACGCGGTCCTAACGTGTCATCCCCTTAACCCTGTATGTTACTATAAGAAAGGCTTGCACTGTGAAATAAACAGAATTGGCTTTCGATCATAATGCTGCGTGGTCTGAGTCATTCTAAGGGGCCCTTATCAGGTAATCTACATATGCCTCAGGTGGTACACTAGGCCCCAGGCTTTGGCCCTGCACTGACACTTACCCCCTGAAGGGGACACCTAACACACATGTTCACGTCTATGCGCAATTCTATCTTTCGTGATCAATGCGCAATGATTCAAAGTGGAATTGCGCATCCGTGATTTAGAATTGATTTGGATATAGTAGTGTGATGAGTATCATTTCTAAAGAATTCAAATATATTTCCAATTGGGTGTGTTACGAGATTCCAATTGTATATTTGTTAATATTGAATGATAACAATTAATATTTTGAACTGTGGTATGATTCGATAGTCAATGTCTGAAATGGCGGATGATATGGATTTCACGGATGTGCAATACCATTTTCGCTCTGTGACGCATATTCTGGAGAGCGCAAGAAACATCATTCCTATTTCATGTGTGACAATTCTAAATTCAGATATTTAAACATCATGGGCGCGATCCGATATAGATCGCAGTTTGCGGCGCAAGCGAGGGAACCCACGTCGCCCGCAGTTTCAGCTCGCAACTCGAGCCATCCAATATGCGGCGCCGTCACTTGCTAAAGTGGCGCAAGTCTCACAAACCAGCGATGTCCAGAAATCTGCGTAATTACAGATTTTTGGAGTCGCCAGTGACTTGCGCCACGTTAGAAACTGCCGGCGCCTATAAAACCTGACTAAAGTCTAAATCACCCGCACTGTCTAACACGCCTCCCTAACATAGCCCGACACGTCTAACACGCCTCCCTAACATAGCCCGACACGTCTAACCCTCTATCCGCTATCCCCCTCACTATCCTAACAATAAAAAAGCTATTAACCCCTAAACCGCCACTCCCGTACCCCGCCACAACCTAATAAAGTTATTAACCCCTAAACCGTCGCTCCCGTACCCCGCCGCCAGCTATATTATATCTATAACCCCCCTAAAGTGAGCCCCTAACACCGCCGCCATCTATATTAAAATTATTAACCCCTAATGTAAGCCCCTAACACCGCCGCCATCTCTATTAAAATGATTAACCCCTAATTTAATCTACCTACCCCGCCGCCAGCTATATTATCTATATTAACCCTAAGTATATTATAGTTAATATAGGTATTACATTATATATATTAACTATATTAACCCTAATTATATTAGGGTTAATATAGTTAATATAGTTGCTATAGTATTTATATTAACTATATTAACTCTATCTAACCCTAACACCCCTAACTAAATTTATATTAAATTAATCTAATTCATTTATAAACTAAAATATTCCTATTTAAATCTAAATACTTACCTATAAAATAAACCCTAATATAGCTACAATATAATTAATAATTACATTGTAGCTATGTTAGGGTTAATATTTATTTTACAGGTTAATTGTTAATTATTTTAACTAGGTATAATAGCTATTAAATAGTTATTAACTATTTAATATCTACCTAGTTAAAATAATTACCCAATTACTTGTAAAATAAATCCTAACCTAAGTTACAAATACACCTACACTATCAATAAATTAAATAAACTACAAACATCTATCTAAAAATACAATTAAATTAACTAAACTAAATTACAAAAAAAAAAAACACTAAATTACAAAAAATAAAAAAAAGATTACAAGATTTTAAGCTAATTACACCCTATTCTAAGCCCCCTAATAAAATAATAAACCCCAAAATAAAAAAAATTCCCTGCCCTATTCTAAATTAAAAAAATTTCAAAGCTCTTACCTTACCAGCCTTAAAAGGGCCTTTTGTGGGGCATGCCCCAAAGAAACTGCTCTTTTTGCATACAAATACAATACCCCCCCCCATTACAACCCACCACCCACATACCCCTATTTCTAAAACCACCCAAACCCCCCTAAAAAAGCCTAACACTACCCCCATGAAGATCTCCCTACCTTGTCTTCACCACACCGGGCCGAACTCCTGATCCGATCCGGGCGATGTCTTCCTCCAAGCGGCAAAGAAGAATTCTTCCTCGGCGATGTCTTCCTCCAAGCGGCAAAGAAGAATTCTTCCTCCGGCGACGTCTTCCTCCAAGCGGCAGCAAAGTCTTCATTCTTCGGCGGCATCTTCAATCTTCTTTCTTCGCTCCCGCCGCCGCGGAGCATCCCATCGCGCCGACGAGCTGAACGACGAATGAGGGTACCTTTAAATGACGTCATCCAAGATGGCGTCCGCCGAATTCCGATTGGCTGATAGGATTCTATCAGCCAATCGGAATTAAGTTAGAAAAATCTGATTGGCTGATTGAATCAGCCAATCAGATTCAAGTTCAATCCGATTGGCTGATCCAATCAGCCAATCAGATTGAGCTCGCGGAGCGAAGAAAGAAGATTGAAGATGCCGCCGGAAGAATGAAGACTTTGCTGCCGCTTGGAGGAAGACGTCGCCGGAGGAAGAATTCTTCTTTGCCGCTTGGAGGAAGACATCGCCGGAGGAAGAATTCTTCTTTGCCGCTTGGAGGAAGACATCTCCCGGATCGGATCAGGAGTTCGGCCCGGTGTGGTGAAGACAAGGTAGGGAGATCTTCAGGGGGGTAGTGTTAGGCTTTTTTAAGGGGGGTTTGGGTGGTTTTAGAATAGGGGTATGTGGGTGGTGGGTTGTAATGGGGGGGTATTGTATTTGTATGCAAAAAGAGCTGAATTCTTTGGGGCATGCACCACAAAAGGCCCTTTTAAGGGCTGGTAAGGTAAAGAGCTTTGAAATTTTTTTAATTTAGAATAGGGCAGGGAATTTTTTTTATTTTGGGGGTTTATTATTTTATTAGGGGGCTTAGAATAGGTGTAATTAGCTTAAAATCTTGTAATCTTTTTTTTATTTTTTGTAATTTAGTGTTTGTTTTTTTTTTGTAATTTAGTTTAGTTAATTTAATTGTATTTTTAGATAGATGTTTGTAGTTTATTTAATTTATTGATAGTGTAGGTGTATTTGTAACTTAGGTTAGGATTTATTTTTACAGGTAATTGGGTAATTATTTTAACTAGGTAGATATTAAATAGTTAATAACTATTTTAATAGCTATTATACCTAGTTAAAATAATTAACAATTTACCTGTAAAATAAATATTAACCCTAACATAGCTACAATGTAATTATTAATTATATTGTAGCTATCTTAGGGTTTATTTTTATAGGTCAGTATTTAGATTTAAATAGGAATATTTTAGTTTATAAATTAATTAGATTAATTTAATATAAATTTAGTTAGGGGTGTTAGGGTTAGATAGAGTTAATATAGTTAATATAAATACTATAGTAACTATATTAACTATATTAACCCTAATATAATTAGGGTTAATATAGTTAATATATATAATGTAATACCTATATTAACTATAATATACTTAGGGTTAATATAGATAATATAGCTGACGGCGGGGTAGGTAGATTAATTAGGGGTTAATCATTTTTAATAGAGATGGCGGCGGTTGTAAGGGGCTTACATTAGGGGGTTAATAATATTAATATAGCTGGCGGCGGTATAGGGGGATTAGATTAGGGGTTAATAATTTTTATATAGGTGGCGGCGGTGTAAGGGGTCAGATTAGGGGATAGATAAGGTAGATGACAGCGGTGTAAGGGGTTCTAATTAGGGGATAGATAAGGTAGATGGCGGGCGGTTTTAGGGGCTCACAGTAGGGGGTTAGTTTATGTAGATGGCGGCGGGGTCCGGGAGCGGAGGTTTAGGGGTTAAATAAACTTTATTAGGGATTTCGGGGGGGGATCGCGGTTGACAGGTAGATAGACATTGCGCATGCGTTAGGTGTTAGGTTTATTTTAGCAGCCAGTTTAGGGAGTTACGGGGCTCTAATAGTCAGCGTAAGGCTTCTTATGGCTGCTTTTTGTGGCAAGGTGAAAATGGAGTAAGTTTTCTACATTTTCGCACGTAAGTCCTTACGCTGCATATTGGATACCAAACTGCGCTGGTTTGGTATACCTGCCTATAGCCCAAAAAACTACGGGCGACGGCAGAAATATACGCGCGTAAACTTCTAGGTTACGCCGTATATGTGATACCAAACCAGCGTAAATATTGGCGTCGCCGGCTTTTGCGGGCGACGATTTTTATCGGATGGACCCCAAAATGTAGCGTGTGTTGTGAGATCTATATAGGTTGAATACATGACTATATACACATTGCTTAAATATCTACTCAAATATTAACCCCTTAATGGACCGGACCATTTTTCAATTTTCTTACCCTTAATGACAATGCTATTTTTAAATTTCTGCAGTGTTGTGTTTAGCTGTAATTTTCCTCTTACTCATTTACTGTACCCACACATATTATATACTGTTTTTCTCGCCATTAAATGGACTTTCTAAACATACCATTATTTTCATCATATCTTATAATATACTATAAAAAAAATTTAAATATGAGGAAAAAATTGAAAAAAAAACACACTTTTTCTAACTTTGACCCCTAAATCTGTTACACATCTACAGGGAGTGCAGAAATATTAGGCAAGTTGTATTTTTGAGGATTAATTTTATTATTGAACAACAACCATGTTCTCAATGAACCCAAAAAACTCATTAATATCAAAGCTGAATAGTTTTGGAAGTAGTTTTTAGTTTGTTTTTAGTTATAGCTATTTTAGGGGGATATCTGTGTGTGCAGGTGACTATTACTGTGCATAATTATTAGGTAACTTAACAAAAAACAAATATATACCAATTTCAATTATTTATTTTTACCAGTGAAACCAATATAACATCTCAACATTCACAAATATACATTTCTGACATTCAAAAACAAAACAAAAACAAATCAGTGACCAATATAGCCACCTTTCTTTGCAAGGACACTCAAAAGCCTGCCATCCATGGATTCTGTCAGTGTTTTGATCTGTTCACCATCAACATTGCGTGCAGCAGCAACCACAGCCTCCAGACACTTTTCAGAGAGGTTGTACTGTTTTCCCTCCTTGTAAATCTCACATTTGATGATGGACCACAGGTTCTCAATGGGGTTCAGATCAGGTGAACAAGGAGGCCATGTCATTAGATTTTCTTCTTTTATACCCTTTCTTGCCAGCCACGCTGTGGAGTACTTGGAAGCGTGTGATGGAGCATTGTCCTGCATGAAAATCATGTTTTTCTTGAAGGATGCAGACTTCTTCCTGTACCACTGCTTGAAGAAGGTGTCTTCCAGAAACTGGCAGTAGGACTGGGAGTTGAGCTTGACCTCCATCCCTCAACCTGAAAGGCCCCACAAGCTCATCTTTGATGATACCAGCTCAAACCAGTACTCCACCTCCACCTTGCTGGCATCTGAGTCGGACTGGAGCTCTCTGCCCTTTACCAATCCAGCCACAGGCCCATCCATCTGGCCCATCAAGACTCACTCTCATTTCATCAGTCCATAAAACCTTAGAAAATCAGTCTTGAGATATTTCTTGGCCCAGTCTTGACGTTTCAGCTTGTGTGTCTTGTTCAGTGGTGGTCGTCTTTCAGCCTTTCTTACCTTGGCCATGTCTCTGAGTATTGCACACCTTGTGCTTTTGGGCACTCCAGTGATGTTGCAGCTCTGAAATATGGCCAACACTGGTGGCAAGTGGCATCTTGGCAGCTGCACGCTTGACTTTTCTCAGTTCATGGGCAGTTATTTTGCGCCTTGGTTTTTCCACACGCTTCTTGCAACCCTGTTGACTATTTTGAATGAAACGCTTGATTGTTCGATGATCACGCTTCAGAAGCTTTGCAATTTTAAGAGTGCTGCATCCCTCTGCAAGATATCTCACTATTTTTGACTTTTCTGAGCCTGTCAAGTCCTTCTTTTGACCCATTTTGCCAAAGGAAAGGAAGTTGCCTAATAATTATGCACACTTGATATAGGGTGTTGATGTCATTAGACCACACCCCTTCTCATTACAGAGATGCACATCACCTAATATGCTTAATTGGTAGTAGGCTTTCGAGCCTATACAGCTTGGAGTAAGACAACATGCATAAAGAGGATGATGTGGTCAAAATACTCATTTGCCTAATAATTCTGCACTCCCTGTATAACCACCAAAAAACACCCATTCTAAATAGTTTCTAAATTTTGTCCCGAGTTTAGAAAATACCCAATGTTTAAATGTTTTTTTGCTTTTTTTGCAAGTTATAGGGCAATAAGTACAAGTAGCACTTTGCTATTTCCAAACCACTTTTGATCAAAATTAGCGCTAGTTGCATTGGAACACTGATATCTGTCAGGAATCCATGAATATCCCTTGACATGTATATATTTTTTTTAGAAGACATCCCAAAGTATTGATCTAGGCCCATTTTGGTATATTTCATGCCACCATTTCACCACCAAATGCGATCAAATAAAAAAAACTGTTACATTTTTCACAATTTTAGGTTTCTCACTGAAATTATTTACAAACAGCTTGTGCAATTATGGCACAAATGGTTGCAAATGCTTCTCTAGGATCCCCTTTGTTCAGAAATAGCAGACATATATGGCTTTGGTGTTGCTTTTTGGTAATAATAAGGCCGTTAAATGCTGCTGCGCACCACACTTGTAATATGCCCAGCAGTTAAGGGGTTAATTAGGTAGCTTGTAGGGTTAATTTTTACCTTTAGTGTAGAGATCAGCCTCCCATCTGACACATCCCACCCCCTGATCCCCCCTGACCTCCCTCAAACAGCTCTCTTCCCTCCCCCAACCCACAATTGTCCCCGCCATCTTAAGTACTGGCAGAAAGTCTGCCAGTACTGAAATAAAAAGCATTTTTTTTTTTTATTATTATTATTTTCTTCATACAGTCTGCAGTGATGGATCCCCCTTACCCCACAACCTCCCTGATCCCCCCATACATCTCTCTAACCCTCCCCCCTACCTATTTGCCGCCATCTTGGGTTACTGGCAGCTGTCTGCCAGTAACCCAATTTGCCCCCCAAAAATTGTTTTTTTTTTTTACTTTTTTATTTAAAACATTTGTTTTCTGTAGTGTAGCTGGCCCCCCTAAATAATATACATCCCTTCCCCTCCCAGATCCCTTACTTGATAATGGAGAGACCCTTCCTTCAACTGCATCAACTTTTTTTAGGGAACAGGAGTGCATAAGTTGCGTGCGCGCACATGCCCCCCCCCCCAGCCGCAACCGCCGACAGTGAGACATTAGAGCCGATCGGGCTACTACTGAGAAAAACAAACAGGCCACACAATTGAGAGAAGTTGCTCCCACCCACCAACGAATGTGTTAGCTGCAATAGCCGATGCAGAGAGGGCACACAGAGTGGCCTTCTCTGCATCGGTGGCTAAATTATGGGATTGCAGTGATGGCTCAATGTTGAGGCATCACTACAATCCCTTGTAAGCAGCTGGAAGCGATCATGATCGCTTCCAGCACTTCAAACAACAGAGGACGTACCAGGTACGTCAATTGTCATTAAGGGGAGCTTTTCCTATGACGTACCTGGTACGTCCTCTGTCATTAAGGGGTTAATATATAATATGAAGTCGGATATTTACCTGGTTCACCCTCTCGACTTTCATCTCCCAGGCCACAGGACGGAGAAGTAGCTGCACTGGCCTCCGGGTCAGGACTTTCAGATCCAGCAGCTGGGAGGGAAGAAGCAGAGGAGCGAGAGGATCTAAATCTGCGGGGGACCCAGAGATTGATAAAGTAACCTCATAAGGTTGCAGGTACAGTTTCCGTGGGGGTGACAGTTTCCTTCCATCCCTCAGATTTTGCTTTTACCCCACTCCATATTTGGTCGACTTTATGGCTTAGCTGCAACCTCATATCCCCGAACCTCCGCATGATTTGATCCGTGGTCCTCTGGATACCACACACCAAATTAACATCATTGGTGATAGACAACCAGAGGGCCTTCTTAATGCTCTGCTTCGTCAACTTCTTCTTGTTCCCAAACAGCTGCGGATAGAAGTCCTCAACGGCGTTGACCAGTGCTGCACTCTCTGGCTTGGTGAACCTGGGAGACGTCATGGAGAGAGAGAGAGAGAGAGATTGAGAGAGAGAGATTGAGAGAGAGAGATTGAGAGAGAGAGAGAGATTGAGAGAGAGAGATTGCGAGAGATACACATACACATACCTCCTGGCGGTGCTGTTACTACATTTTTCATGTAGACTTATTTATAATTCGTGGGACTGTTATGCGTATATGTGTGAACACAGATTTAATATACGTGATCCGTTAAATATTATATATTAAGTTTACATTTGATCTCTATTTGATTTTTAGTAAATATAATCCAGTCACATTAGTAAATGTTTTAATCTCGATCCTGTTATTTAATATTAAACCATATTATTTTAAAATAGTAAACATTGTATGTATTTATTCTTTCTTAAAGAAATACCGTGACTAATTGTGAAGTATTGAAAATTGCTCTATTAAATGTATTTATAATGCACATTGATTGTTTGCTAGTGCGTGAAATTAGAATAGAGTTTTTAAAGATGCGAATCTCGTGTTGACAGATACGTTTCCCACGCTATATTTCTGAAATGCTTAATTTGTATTTATAATGGACGGAACTTGGATAATCTGTTTATAAATGTTAAAAGACACGTTTGTTCATTATTAGTAAATAAACCTCGAGCTTGTATTTGTCTGAACTCCTCACATATGTTATTGTGCAACGTGGTCTTTATTTTTAAAGAGACAATACACACAAATATTCTGTTTCATGGTCCCGGAGAGGGAATACAGATTTAAAAATATAAATGTAACTCGATCTATTTATATTATACTTTACATATCCTTTACATAAGAAATAGCAATGCACATGTTTGAGCAATCACACAAGGCATCTCTGTGCATCCACCAATCTTCAGCTACTGAGCATATCTAGATATGGTTGTAAAGGAAAGTATATCAAAATAATTAATCAAACTAGATAATATAAGTAAATTTTAATGTTTATAAATATATTTTATTTAGGAATCATGATAGAAACGCTTTTGAATTACCGTCCCTTTAATGACTTAATATGCTATCCTTTAAATTATTCGAAAGACATCTGTCAAAACATTGTAAATATGCATTGTTGCACACACACAAATTAGATATTTCACAGTAATGCTTTGCTGATCCTAAACCTAGGCATCCCCATTTCTCAAAATTAGAATAACATGAGAATAAAGCATATTTGTATTATCTTCAGTATTGTTTGCCCCACTGTGAATGAAATATCTTCCAATGGCTGTATTTATCCAGCTTTAACTTAAAGGGACACTGAACCCCAATTTTTTAGTTAATGATTCAGATATAGCATGCAATTTGAATACAATTTCGAATTTACTTCTAGTATCATTCTCTTGCTATCTTTATTTTTTTTTTAAATGCATCTAAGCTTTTTTTAGGTTCAGGACAGCAATTTTTGATTGGTGGATGAACATAGATGCCTTGTGTCAGTGTCTAACCCATGTGCATTGCTATTTCTTTAACAAAGGATATATAAATAATGAATCAAATTAGGTAATAGAAGTTCATTTAAATGTTGTTTTAATGATTTGTATTATCTCTCTGAATCATGAAATACACTTATGGTTTTAATGTCGCTTTAAGGACAAAACCATTAGGAATATGTGCAGTTAACATTGTAGAAATAAACTAAAGGGGAATTTAAATACCTATAGATATGTGATATCTATCCAACAGGTAAAGAGTATAATTGCGAGAAATTATCTTTTGATATATATAGTTAACTGACCCTTCAAATAACTCCACTAGAGCTATAAAGTAATCAATATGGCCTACAATAACTAGCTTGGTCTAAATGTGACTTTAAATTACGTTTTATTTAAAGATCATTTCTAACATATTACCTTAAAGATAATTAAAGGCGAATAACCTATATTTAGTGTAAGAATGTTTATGGATACATAAGAAAGATTATAGAGATTAGAATGTAAATCTAACATTAAACTACAATGTCATTTTAATGTAAGTTAAACACTTTCATTTCTTAAAAGTGAAATGAACAAAGTTGTTATGTATAATTTAGACTACATATCCTCGTCATAAACATTTTAGGATTTTCACATCTATAAATCACACAATCAAAGCATAGATGGATGTATTTAAGGGGACATTAAACCCCAAATTTTTCTTTCATGATTCAGATAGAGAATACCATTTTAAACAACTTTCTAATTTACTTCTATTATCTAATTTGCTTCATTCTCTTGTAATCAGTTCCTGAAAAGCATATATATATAGGCTTGGTAGCTTCTGATTGGTGGCTGCACATAGATGCCTCATGTGATTTGCTCATCCATGTGCATTACTATTTTTCTAACCAAAGGATATCTAAAAAATGAAGCAAATTAGATAATAGAAGTAAATTTGAATGTTGTTTAAAATGGTATTCTCTATCTGAATCATGAAAGAAAATATTTGGGTTTAATGTACCTTTAACTCCAACTAAAATTTAAAAAGATACTTGACTTTAACATTATCTGAATAAGCTGTGTTGATATTTTTCCTTCAATACATGAAACCAAATTAGTATATTTGATATCAGGCATGTGCTTGTATAATAGATGACTTTAGCAGTCATGTGATTAATATTTTTTTTATATGTCAGAATATTAGATGGATATATTTCTTCTTATCTTACTGTGATAGAGATATGTCTCAAATAATCTGTATTTTAAAAAATTGCATAGAATATATAGTATGAAAATAAATTTATTGTAAAAAAAAAATCAATATAAAAAATATAAATTCATCACAGATGAAACTCTGAAAAAGAAAGAAAATAAATATTATAAACATTAGTCATTTAGGTTATATAATGAACACATGTCTTAAAATATTCCTTTAATTTAATAATTGTTTAAATCATCTTGTGTCTATTTACTAACATGTATTTGTTGGCTTGATATTAAATCAGGTTCATACTTGAAATCTATATCTATCCATAATTTGGAATTAATCCCATTATTTTGTCTAATCAATATTAGAATTAAACATTAGCATTTAAAATTAGACAAAATAATGCATATCAGATTTAAAAATTATTTTTATATTGGATTGTATGAGGAACATAATTGAATGTAATATTTCATGTCCCTTCAAATAATATACCTCTATATCAACTATAAAATGTATCCCTTTGTCTGATTGGTCAGAATCTGAGTCCTCTCTAGCACAAAGTAGGGGTAATGTATCGAAAACAAACATATTCTAATATAGGACATGTATATATTCCTAATTCTTTTAACATTCTTCCTCCTGTTATTCTTAAATAGCATGCATTGTGCAAACTAACCGGGATGTAGGGTCTTTGAAAGGCAATTATCTTCAAAATAACATTTTATCTTCATTAGGTGTCTTATTCATCATTTTCAAAATACAGGATTGTGAAATACCATCTAAAATAAAAATAAAAAATGTAAGTGTCTCCAATAGGATGCATCCACAGTCTTTTTCCATAAAATTGTTGCCACTTACCATGTGAACCTGTCTTTGTATGGTTTTCAAGGTCAGCACATTTGAAAGACAATGCCAGACATGATCACATTGGTATTCATCACTGATTCTTCACTTTCAGTCTGGGATACGTCACTTTCAGTCTTGAATTCTTCACTTTCAGTCTTGAATTCTTCACTTTCAGTCTTGAATTCTTCACTTTCAGTCTTTATATGAAGTCATCTCCCTAATGGCAGAAAATGTAAATCAAATAATTAATCGAAGTGTGTGACTTAGTTCTGCACCCCCCCCCATTTCTGAAACTAATTTTATCACTAGCTTACTAAGCATGTGTAGTATCTTGTATTATGTTCTATCAATCAAGTGTGAAGATGAGTCATAAATTGTGCAGACCTAACCTCTGATGTATGACTTGGAATATGACTTTGAAGCATATAGTCTTGCTAGAGGATCCCTGAGTATCCAAAAATATATTTATTTGTAAACTAAATACTACTTTTTAAAATGTATGCCATATGATGCAGGCTATAACGATCTTCGCCACCTTACTAGGGCTGTATTGGAGGGCTCCTGCAGACCTGTCCAGGCATCTTAGTCTCATTTTTAGGAGCCCAAACATCCTCTCCACTACAGCCCTAGTTCGCTTGTGCACCCGATTGTAGAGCTCCTGGGCCTCGTCCGTGTAATGAGCCAATGCCGGCTCATGTAACACGAATCACCTATAAATTATTAACATTACAACATGACAATTAAAGATTTATTATAAATTATTATATTAAAATACAATTCATTTGTGTACACGCAAATCCCCTACAATAAATATTTGCATAAAAAAAATATAGGTTTAAATCGCATTCTCTATCTGCCCATTTAAGCTAAGACATGCTACATATCTGTTTGGAGCTAAAACTAGACATTTGCAGAAAGAGACAATTAAATGGTTAAAGTGCATTCTCTATCTGCCCATTTAATCTAAGACATGACTACATATGCGTATTTCGCATAAACCAGACATTTGCTAAAGTGAAAGAAATGGTTAAATTGCACCCTAGAGCTGCCCATTTAAGCTAAGACATGCTACATATATGTTTGGTGCTAAAATTAGACATTTGTGGAAAGATACAATTAAATGGTTAAAGTGCAACCTATAGCTGCACATTTTGCACATTAAACAAACACAACTGTTTGCGAACATTACAGGGGCAATTGTCTATCTAATTAACCATGTTATGCACAAATACTCACCAATGAGCCACCCAGGTGGAAACTGTCTTCCCTCAAACTGCCGGCACAGGGATGACTGTCTGAGGATGTGGGCATCATGACAAGCCCCGCCGAAATTCGCATACACCTGCATAATCCGCATCTGTGCGTCACAAATAAACTGCACGTTGAGACTATGGAAGTGTTTGCGATTTTGGAAGGGCAAGTCATCTTCTGGAGCATGCAGCGCAATGTGGGTGCAATCTATTGCTCCCAAGACATTGGGCATTCGAGCTATTTCAAAGAATTCCCTCTTCAGGCACCTCCAATCTCCATCATTTTGAAGGAATCCTATGTAATTCTTTCTGACTCATACCATGGCGTCCAGAAAGTTGTCGAAAACCACAGAGAAGGTTACCCTGAGCCAGCCCATGCATGTACCCCTCTCCAGATTGAAAACTCCTGGAGACAGGACGTGTATGCAACTTAGCATCTTGGTCATACCAGGGTTTGCAGTCTGCATACGTCTACGTTGCTCCATATGTGGTTTAAGAACATCGTAAAAGGCTAATGAGCTGATCGCAATTGAGCCTATACTTGTCATAAACCTCGAAGTCGCTCATGTTGTCCAAGGTGGTCCTCACCCTGTGAACAGGAGGTCCTCTAACCAGACGAAACCCTTTGTCTCTCTTGGAAACACCGAGCCCACCTGATTCTATTTAACACTACTCGTGCAACAGCATCAGTAGCAACTAACTGAGGATTATCCATATTTGCCAAGCTAAGCAGCACAAAGCCAAACAGCAGAGCAAACGCACAAGGAGTAACAAGGTATGCAAACACACAGAAGCGATTTGATACAATGTCGATCACAAGGGACACTTCGGCCATGTTGTTTTGGGGATTTATAGTGCAATTAGTCCAATGGTAGCGAGTTTGTAATGATTGCTGATTGTATACACTTGTTTGTATGTGACCGGCGCAAATGCTTTCAAAGTGGACGTTTGTTTAGGTGTTTGCTTAAATTTTTCCACCCCCCAATAAATCGCAATGTGAAAGTGTAAAATGTAACATATACAGTGCATCTTCATAATGTTTGTTCATATGCGTAATAAATGCTTAATAAACGTGATCTTAAGTAAAAAGCCCACGTCCACGCTAACATGAATGAAAGTGCATAGTTGTGTATAATGTGCATACACATGACATAGAATCTGATCGATCAATGTTGCTGCAATATTGTTTGTAAACGATAAAGTAACAGCTGACATCTATAATATTCTATATATAATTGATTGGCGAGATTTCAATATTTTACGTGTCCCATTGTAATCACAATAATAATGAAGATCTTCCAGCTGACATCTATAATATTGTATATATAAGTGATTTGCAAGCTGTCAATATTGTACAGGTCCCATTAAAATCGCAATAATAATGAAGATCTTCCAAACTCTTGTTTACGTATATGTAGTATTGTAGTATTGAGTGAGAAACTTCTGAAAGGGGCGGAGCAGTCCCAATGCTGTAAAATGTATGGTTGAAGCTTCTAATGATATCATCATATTAGCAACCTGCCTGTCTAGTTATCAAATCCTCATTCTGTTGTTGTATTTTACAACATTTTTATTGTGTGCTGATTAAAAAGATAAATGTGTGCTCTGCTGTTGTGTGATGCGTGTTATGTACATATACGTATGTATCGTGAGTCTCTCCCACATATGCTGACTTATATAAAGCAGTATAGCATTGTTGCTCCTTCCCAAAAAGTGACAGCTGTAATATTTTCTAATGATAAGTTCTTATTGAACATAATTCCTAATGGTATATTATGAAATCGTGATGTTAAAGGGACAGTGAATCCATATTTTATGTTTCATGATTTATCGAGAGACTCTAATGTTAAGCAAACTTCCAATGTAGTTGTATGATGTTAATGTGTTCATTGTTTATATGTGTTTTTCCCCCAGAATATTGATGCACATGTATTAGTGAATGACAAAAGTCCTGTATGTGCATCCATCAATGATCATGTGTTAAGCCTATGTAGATATGCTGCTCATGCAAGCATATGAGTTGAATAAATGAAATGCTACAATAGAGGTAAATGAGATGTGTTTCAAATTGTCTACTGTTTGTGAATAATGAAATATGAAAATTATTTTCCTGTCCGTTTAAATCTGATGTAATTTTTAAAACCGATTTCGTATTGGTGATGGTGATTTGTAGTTGATGTAATGTAATTTCCTTTAAGAATGTGATGTTGTAGTGATGTTCACACAAGTAAAAGCCATAACTCCATAAGGAAATAGTAAATTATTGATCTATTTATCATAGCGGGACTAACGCAAGAAAGAATGAGTTAGTTCCACAATAGTAACACTGGTATTACGAGTTTTCAAGTCTACGCATTTTGCATGTGTTAGGTAAATCTGCCTATTGTGTGCACGAGCACGTCTTCCCCATAGAAGTCAATGGAGGAGAAAAATTTGTGTAGAAATAAAATCAAACGCTTGTTTTGAGCGTAAAGTGAGTAACGTCATGTTCTTGTGTGAAAAAGTAGCTAAATCGTGTTTATTTCCTAATAAAAATCTGTTTTGTGTAGGTAATGTGCTGTATATTGTTTGTATGTATTGATTTGTGTATGTATGTGATAATATTTGTAGCTAGATGTAGCTATATGAGTGTATGTTCCCGTCTGTCAATGTAAGTCAATGGAAAATGGTTTTGTGTGTCTTTTTTTTCAAACACCCGAGATCTCGTAACTTTGATCCGTTATATTTTAACATGAAATTGTAAAATATGAAAAATAAATATTGTGTAGTGTTTGTATGAGTGTAAGTGTAGTTTGTGTAATGTTTTTGAAGTGATTTGTGGATGTTTTTGTTAGCGGTATATGGTTAACTACCGGGTCTGGGTTTTACGTTAATGATTTTGAGCGGAGATGGATATTTTTGTGGCGTTACGTAAACTCGTAATACCAGTGGGCGTTAAAAAGCAGCATTAGGACCGGCCAACGCTGTTTTTTAACCTTAACCCAAAACTCGTAATCTAGGCCTTAATAATTTTGAAAATATTAAGAAGAATCAGTTAACTATATTTCAACATAAAAGCCCACAAACTATTTTTCCTCATACAAACTAAAGAGGTTTTATTTTTTTCTGACCAATATCAAAATCATATATTTTATTGGACTTGATAACTTATGTGATTGTTGTTTATCTGACAATTTCAATATGTTTCTAAGTACATAATTTACAGCCTGTTTAAGGCAAAATTTAAAATCAAGTGTGTACCTGACCATATAACTACAGTATATCTAGAAAAATAAAATCTGAACTCAAATAAAATAATTGTTGCATATAAATAAATATATATTGGGCAACTATAGTTTAATTAAGGTAGTTTCTGTTTAATTTTCAATTTTTAAAGTTACATACTGTTAAAACAAAAATGTTATTGTGCTAAAAATAATTAAAGTGCTGTTTCTCAGATATATCCCCCTTGACTTATAATTTAGGATTTTGATCAGTACTATAGCTGACATGGCTAAATGTATTTTCATAAAACTTGGCATGCTAATAGTTTTCAACTTGATCTAATGATTTTTAGTAGTTTGTTGCATCAGTGCAGGTTGTACAGTTATGTCACCAACTGGCATGCTCAGTAGAGTATTTCTTCTTCAGCACATTATCAATCTAGCTGCAGTGCAGGTGTCTGTCAGCAAGGGGAGGTTATTACTGTTACAGCCTGAAGAAAAATTATAGTACAGAATTCACAGGGAAAGAACTTACTTAGAGTTACATAAAACTAATATGCTATGTCATTGGAGACTCAAATATATACAACAGTCCTGTTTATTAGGATACATGGTAGACCTTAGAAGTCCTAGAGAGATGAGAGTCGGCTCCAATAGAAAGTAATAATACATAATCTCACAGGAAAGCACCTTGCATTGATATAAACCCAGAGAACTCCCATGTCCCTCCCAATTTCTGAAACTGTCAGGTTTATTTCACATAAATAAATACAAAGTGCAATTCAATTTGTAAAAGATACACCAAATTGTTAAACATTTAAAGCACAATCAAATTTGCAAAGTCACAATTCAAAATATACTGCTGTATACAAAACCTAAATGCATTAGAGCACAAAATAGAATGTAAATTAAAATATAAAGTGTAAATGCAACAAACATCTTATGTCATCCAGAACTATATACAGTAGTATTATGCTTGTTTCTTATTCATATTTAGAAAGTCTCATCTGATCAGAGAACTTTAGAGAATCAGGCCATAAGAGAGAAAAAGCATGGCATTTCCTTGTGATTTAAAGCAAAGCAGTGATGTTACCTCACTGCACACTGTGTCTGCACGGATAGTGTACCTGAGGTCCTAGGCTGCTACTAACTTATGTTCTTTGTTTAACTTTGGCACCAGCACCATACACAGAGGTGGTGCATTAAACGTGTTACCTCCCCAAACCCTTACACAATTTCTAGTGTTTTAAATGTTTAAAATGTTAGTTCCTGTTTCATTTGTGCCACTGTAGTGAAGCAGCTTAGGTCTTTCTTTATTTAAAATGGTCCTTTGCTTTCCCTCTATCCTGACACAAACTTTCAAAAAAAAAATGATGGATACATGTGTACTTTCCATTCTCTGCCACAATATAATATAACTACACTGTGGCTCAGATTACAAGTAGTGCACTAAGTATATTTTCTAATTTCTCTCTAACACCGGCGAAAGTACAATTTTAAGGTGGCTGTTTGTATGAGTTTTACAAGTTGAAATTAAAAGGTGTGCAAGTGATCACCTGCTGCATTAACTTCTCCCAATAAATTTCAATGCAGTGTGCTGAACTCTTATCACTCATGTGATAACCAGATACCACGTAAGACTTACAGTGCTAAAGATGATAGCATGACAGCCTTCTAAGCAGTGAGATCATCTCACAGAGATGGAAGTCAGTCTGTAAAAATATACAAGTCGAGTCCAAGTCAAGTTATTGAAGCAAGTTGAGTCTGAGTCAATCGACTTGAGTCTATATCACTGCTGCTTGTAATTTTAATATCTAGTGGGGGAAGAAACTATTCAGAAACCAGTTCTTAAAACTCAACTTTGGCCTACAATAAAAAGATAGACAATTAAAAATAACATTGGCCAGATGGAGATGAAACAGATAAATTGTAAACACCCATACACATATTTTAACACACATATATATATATATATATATATATATATATATATATACATACATATATATATATATATATATATATATATATATACATACATATATATATATATATATATATATATATATATATATATATATATACATATATATAAAACTAATTGCAGGTTGCACTCCTGTCATGAATTCACCGTTCATCGCCGTGTCGCCGCGGCTCCCGGATCTCTTCTGGGGTTCTACGTCACGTTGCTAGGCAACGTGACGCATTCTCTGACAACCCCTATGACGTGGCGGCCTCTCTCTGCCTTTAAAATCTCGGCGGGAGATTTACTCGGTGCCCGTTTGTTTTCTCTCTCTCTCTTCAGCCGGTCCCTGTCTGAGTGAGTACAATTGTGAAACCTGACCCTATCCTCCTCGACTTTGTTTTGCCAATGCCTCTTGCTTCCAAATCTTGATTGCCTGCTAACCTGCCAAAAGGACATTATCATTTGTTTGCTGACACCTGCTTAAAGGGACATTATCTTTGTTTGCTTTAATCCTGCTAATAAGGACTTTATCATTTGTTTGCTTACAATCTTGCTTAAAAGGACATTATCATTTGTTTGCGGACACCTGCTTAAAGGGACATTATCTTTGTTTGCTTTAACCCTGCTAATAAGGACCTTATCATTTGTTTGCTTACAATCTTGCTTAAAAGGACATTATCATTTGTTTGCTGACACCTGCTTAAAGGGACATTATCTTTGTTTGCTTTAATCCTGCTAATAAGGACATTATCATTTCTTTGCTGACAATCCTGCTTAAAAGGACATTAACATTTGTTTGCGGACACCTGCTTAAAGGGACTTTATTTTTTGTTTGCTTTATTTCTGCTAAAAGGACATTATTATTTTGTTTGCTATCAACCTGCTTAAAGGGACATTCTTAGTTTGTTGCAAACCTGCAAGAAAGAAGCATATTCATTTATCCACTATCAACCTGCTTAAAGGGACATAAGCTTTGTTTGTTTCTATTTTCCTGAGAAAGGAACGCTATCTCTTGTAAAATAATTCTATCCTCAAGAAGATATTTTGAATTAATATTCTTTTGGGAAGTTCTGATACCCTGCTTATTTTGTTTCCTGAGTGGGTCACGTCCTGGATATTTCTCAGTGTGCTAGCGTGTGTTTTAATATCCACGCTAGCAGTTGGGTTAAATCCTGAACTGACCATATACGGCTGACATTACAAACGGGCCATAAATGGACCCCACTGAATTATCCATGGCCGTGACTCACCAGGGACAGTTACTGGGATCTCATGCTACCCACTTGCAATCCTTGGATACTAAGCTGGATCAAATCACTACATTATTACAGAGCTTGGTTGCTCCTATCCCTCCCAATCCTAACATTGAGGCATCTTCTCCTCCTATTCCCAACAACCAATCACAAGGACATTTGAGTCCTAGGATTCCTCTTCCAGATAAATATGATGGGAATCCTGAAGATTGTAGGGGTTTTTTGAATCAATGTCGACTTCACTTTCGTAACAGTCCTACCCTTTTTGCTACTCCCTCATCTCGGATTACATTCCTTATTTCCTTAATGAAAGGAAGAGCTTTGGCCTGGGTATCACCTCTGTTAGAAAAAGATGATCTTATACTTCAGGATGTGGATGCTTTTCTTTCTGTTTTTTCTAACGTGTTTGACAAACCTGGAAGGACTTCCGCTGCTGAAGCTTCTCTATTAGACCTACGTCAGGGTGGTCAATCAGTGTCTCAATATGCCATTGAGTTCCGCACTCTTGCATCTGAAACTAATTGGAATCAGGGAGCTCTTAGAGCAGCTTTTCGCAAAGGACTTTCAGAACGTCTCAAAGATGAATTGGTGTATCGGGAACTTCCAGACTCCCTAGAAGCCTTAATAAATCTTTGCATCAGTCTTGATTCTAGATACCGTGAACGCCAACAAGAAAGAGAAAGAAATCAGAGGTCCTCAACTCGAACTCCTTTTCGTCTGGCTCCTCGTTTTTCTAACCCGGTAACAACTGCCTCTCCTTCTCCTGATCAAGCTGAACCTATGGAAGTAGGAACCATAAAATTAACCGAAACTGAGCGTTTGAGAAGACGTTCTCTTGGCCTGTGTCTATACTGTGGTCTTAAAGGGCATTTATTAAGGGATTGTCCTACCAGGCCAGTAAAAGCCAGGGCTTAACTTCTGTCCAGGGAACTAAGTTAAGCCAAAAAACAAGTTCATTCCCTCTTTAATAAACTCTTTGTTCCTGTAACCCTTCAATTGGGTGATAACAAGATTCATACCCAAGCTCTTATTGATTCTGGTGCTGGAGGAGTGTTCATTGACTCCACTTTTGTGTCTACTCACACTATTCCCTTACTAAGAAAGAAGTTTTCAGTTTCCGTCTCTACTGTTAGTGGAGATCCTTTGGGTTCCGGACTCATCCAGTTTACTACTATACCCATACTTTTTTCTGTCGGAGTACTTCATTGTGAGAGGATATGTTTTGATGTGATTACTACTCCTCAATTTCCCATAATCCTGCGTCACCCAAATCCGGATTTTCAATTTATTCTTGAAGTGGATGCTTCATCAGTTGCTGCTGGGGCTGTTCTTTCCCAACGTATACCTGACACAGGAAAGATCCACCCTGTGGGATTCTTCTCCAAGAAATTTTCTCCTTCTGAATTAAATTATGATGTAGGTAATAAGGAGTTACTTGCTATTAAAATGGCACTGGATGAATGGAGCATTGGTTGGAAGGCACTTCTTTGCCGTTTACTATACTCACAGATCATAAAAACCTTCTCTATCTTCAAACGGCCAAACGACTGAACTCCAGACAAGCACGTTGGTCTTTGTTCTTCTCACGTTTTCATTACAATCTGTCTTATATTCCCGGTTCTAAGAACATCAAGGCTGACGCCCTTTCCAGACAATTTCAAGACACTTCAACTCCTGAAACTGGTACCATACTTCAACCTCATAAAGTCTTAGCCCAGTTATCAACCTCGTGGTTACATGACTTACAATCTGCTCAAAAGGATCTTCCTTTGTCTTGCAAACCTCCTGATGGCCTACTCTTTGTTCCTAAACGTCTTCGTTCCAAGATTCTATATTGGGCTCATGACAGTCCTCTCTCTGGACATCCTGGCATCAGTAACACCGCTCGAAAGCTCAAGCAACATGTCTGGTGGCCTACTCTGTCTCAAGATGTTACAGATTATGTCTCAGTATGTACACAGTGTGCCAGCAATAAGACTCCTCGTCAACTTCCCTCCGGTTTGCTTCAACCGTTACCCATTCCTCATCAGCCTTGGACCCATTTATCCATGGATTTTATTACCGATCTTCCTCTTTCAGCTGGAAACAACACTATCTGGGTGGTTGTTGACAGGTTCACTAAGACAGCTCACTTCATTCCTTTACCTGGTTTACCATCTGCCAAAAGACTTTCCGAACTTTTTCTCTTACACATTGTGAGATTACATGGCTTCCCTCTGAACATTGTTTCGGATAGAGGAGTACAATTTGTTTCTCGGTTTTGGAGATCACTCTGCAAACACTTTGGAACAACTATCTCTTTGTCTACGTCACATCATCCGGAGTCTAATGGCCAAACCGAAAGGGTTAACCAGTGCCTTGAAACTTATTTGAGGCATTATGTGGATCATCATCATTCTAATTGGACTGGTTACCTTCCACTAGCAGAATTGGCTCATAACACACGTTACAACTCCTCTCTTCGGACCTCTCCTTTTCATGCAGCCTATGGATTTCAACCCAGAACGTTTCCTCTACACACCTCTTCCACTGAAAATCCTGCTTCTGATCTATCCGCCAGGAGGTTAACTCGTTATTGGAAGAAAATACACCTTCTTCTTTCCAAGGCTTCTGAACGTTATAAGTTCTATTCTGATCTTCGGCGACGGAGGGCTCCCAAATATCGGCCTGGCGATAAGGTTTGGGTTTCTTCACGTCATCTTCGCCTCAAACAGCCTTCCACCAAATTGGGGGCCACGATATGTGGGTCCTTTCCGAATACTGGGTCAAGTATGTCCTACTGCTTACCGAATTGCTCTGCCCAAGACCCTCAAAGCCCATCCGGTATTTCACGTATCTCTTTTGAAACCTGTATTATCTAATAGGTATTCTAAACCTCTGCTCAAACCTCCACCTCTTTTGATTCAAGGCCTACCTGAATTTGAGGTCAGTCACATCCTGGATTCCAAACTTCGTGGGAAGAAACTGTATTATCTCATTCATTGGAAAGGTTATCCTGTTACTGAACGATCCTGGGAACCTGCCCGGCAGGTGCATGCCCCTGCCTTAATTAAGGCCTTTCACAAGTTCCACCCTACTAGGCCTGGTCCTGTCCCCCGGAGGGGTCCTTGAGGGGGGGGTGATGTCATGAATTCACCGTTCATCGCCGTGTCGCCGCGGCTCCCGGATCTCTTCTGGGGTTCTACGTCACGTTGCTAGGCAACGTGACGCATTCTCTGACAACCCCTATGACGTGGCGGCCTCTCTCTGCCTTTAAAATCTCGGCGGGAGATTTACTCGGTGCCCGTTTGTTTTCTCTCTCTCTCTTCAGCCGGTCCCTGTCTGAGTGAGTACAATTGTGAAACCTGACCCTATCCTCCTCGACTTTGTTTTGCCAATGCCTCTTGCTTCCAAATCTTGATTGCCTGCTAACCTGCCTAAAAGGACATTATCATTTGTTTGCTGACACCTGCTTAAAGGGACATTATCTTTGTTTGCTTTAATCCTGCTAATAAGGACTTTATCATTTGTTTGCTTACAATCTTGCTTAAAAGGACATTATCATTTGTTTGCGGACACCTGCTTAAAGGGACATTATCTTTGTTTGCTTTAACCCTGCTAATAAGGACCTTATCATTTGTTTGCTTACAATCTTGCTTAAAAGGACATTATCATTTGTTTGCTGACACCTGCTTAAAGGGACATTATCTTTGTTTGCTTTAATCCTGCTAATAAGGACATTATCATTTCTTTGCTGACAATCCTGCTTAAAAGGACATTAACATTTGTTTGCGGACACCTGCTTAAAGGGACTTTATTTTTTGTTTGCTTTATTTCTGCTAAAAGGACATTATTATTTTGTTTGCTATCAACCTGCTTAAAGGGACATTCTTAGTTTGTTGCAAACCTGCAAGAAAGAAGCATATTCATTTATCCACTATCAACCTGCTTAAAGGGACATAAGCTTTGTTTGTTTCTATTTTCCTGAGAAAGGAACGCTATCTCTTGTAAAATAATTCTATCCTCAAGAAGATATTTTGAATTAATATTCTTTTGGGAAGTTCTGATACCCTGCTTATTTTGTTTCCTGAGTGGGTCACGTCCTGGATATTTCTCAGTGTGCTAGCGTGTGTTTTAATATCCACGCTAGCAGTTGGGTTAAATCCTGAACTGACCATATACGGCTGACAACTCCTGACATATCAAATCAAAGCCTTGGGTGCTGCAGAGCATATAAATATATTCCAAAGTAGAGAGCGCACTCGAAAGGACTTGGTTTTAAATCCCATTTTAATGTGAACGTTTTCAAGCCTCAGGCGCTCGTCATCAGACAAACAGAATATGTACACTTACAGTTACTGCCACCAAACGTTTATACACAGCATGTCAGGACATCACGTTCTACACAGTAGACCCATCCGTGTCAGCGTAACCACCAGTTTACAAATGAAATAAAGTGATAACCCTGTGTTTCAATATTACTAATGTAAAGATATTACAATATTAAAAACATTGTGATAACACCGACAACAGATTCAACAACATAGGCAGGCAACAGATACAGAAGCCAGCGAGCAGTAATGTTGACAACAAATTGGTTGTCAAGGAAACAAGACGCAATATGAGTCTTTAGAATTTGGCTTGTTCGCTTTCATGTCGGCCTAATGCAGATGTTTAGAGTGAGCTGATCCAGGAATAAATATTAGTGAGACGATATAGGTATTATAAGAAAACAATGTCGGAATGTAATAAAGTTGTGTCCACATAGGATCGGTAGCTTGAAAAATGCAGACGATATATGTATCCATATCAGAGTGCTGTCCAAACTTCCCTCAAGACAAAGCTTTCTCAGTGGGTAATCTCCTGCCAATATAAGAATATATAAATGAAACATTGAAGCTAAAGTGATCAAATCGACAACAGACAGGAAGCAGATATCAAGAGCTCTCATGTTGGAGAGCAATACTAACTAATCCGGCAACAACCTGGTTGCCAAGGAAACCGGACGAAATATGTCTATACGGTTTGTGCCATTCTCTGACCTGTCAGCTCTGTCCTGATATTGAAATTTATAATAGGAGGCCATCAATTAATCAGTGCACCTGCTAGGATTAGTATATAGCAATGTTGGTGACAAAATGAACATTTCTAGATCAAACACTCGTAAGAAATCAAAAGTCTAGTATTTTGAGTCTGTCATAAGTGCGAGCGAGTTCTACCGGTCCGGCACAAATAGTTGCCAAGGAAACTGGACTCAGTATGTGTCCATAAGGTATTGGTCACTCAACTGTATGACAGCTCAACAGTTATGACTTACACAATGTAAAGATATAACTCAATTGATATACTCATTCAAAATATTGCAGTTTAAAGACAAAATAAAAATAAGCAAAAAACAACAGAATCAAAAAATTTCATGGGAGTGGGCTAGTCCAACCAAACCGGAAAAACTTAAGTTGCCAAGGAGATAAGACTCAATATGTGTCTATATAGCATGTCTTGCTCACCCACATGTTGATAAGTACAGATTATTGAAAACACAATATGGGCAACAGTTTACATAAATAGGACAATAATATCGATGAGAGAAAAAATCTATATTATATTATAAATGTCCAAGTGGACCTAGCAATGGGTTTACTCTCTGGTGCATTAAAGGAGAGTAGAAGCCTATAATAGACAAAACATAGAGGAGAATCAACTGCTCAGATCTAATAATGAAAAAATAGTAATAAGAGAGCTGCCACTGAATAGATAATGGATCTAATTTTTTTAGAGAGAGGAAGATTTCTTAGAGAAACACTTGCCAATCTAACTGGACATTCAGACCCTTAGGCGTAATAGTATCCAATTTATAAGTCCATCTAGCTTCTTTCTGTAATAATAACTTATGATCTCCTTCCCTGTGCATGAGAGGGACATGGTCTATGATGGTATACTTTAAGTCAGTGACTTTATGTTGATGTTCCAAGAAATTTCGAGCCACCGGTTGGAACATCCCTGTTTAAGCACCGTTTGGATTGATGAGCGATGATTCGCCATTCTTGTCCAGAGGTCATCACAAGTCTTGCCCACATAGTATAGAGCACAAATAAAGTGTAATAAATACACAATGTAGATTGTATTACATGTAAGACGATGTTTATGCTTGCATGTCTGGCGTCTGTGTGGTTGAGTGAATGACGGACCTGTAATGAGTCCACTGCAGGTGACACAACCCAAACAACGGAACACTCCAGTTTTTTTTAGATCTAAACAGGTAGTATGTCTGTAGCTGTCTACTGGGTCCGTTTTGACTAGAAAGTCTCTCAGTGACATAGACCGTCGATAACCAATCCGAGGTGGTGACATATGTGTTAATGGGAGCGACTTGTCTGTCGTAACAATCTCCCAATGTTTTTTGATTACCTCTGGAAAGGTATTTTTATCCCCAGTATAGGTGGTGACAAATGTCATACATTGATCTTCATTAAGCATAGTATCTTCAGTGTTTTCAAGGAGGTCCGAACATGTAGCTTGTAGCAATTTATTTATAACAATACATAATCTGGAATCTCTGTACCATTTCTTGAAATTGATGTTCTTTATGATCCTCCTGGGTGTTATTTCTGGCTACCCTTAGTAATTGTGATTTGGGAAAGGATCTCTTTGTTGCTGGTGGATGGCAACTCATGAAATGTAATAGGGAATTCCTATCAGTACCTTTCCAAAACAAGGTTGACTGTAGGCTGCCACCTTGTTTAAATAGACGAATGTCTAAAAAATCGATCTGCTTCTTGTCAAATTGCATCTTAAATTGTAGGGCTGAATTGGCCTGATTGAGTTTATCAAACCATTTTTCCAATTCGTCCATGGTGCCAGTCCAGAATAATAAGAGATTGTCTATATATCTCTTAAAGAAAATAATCTGATCATTCTTTAATAAGTAAGTTTCGAATTCTTCAAACCAAGCCATGTATAAATTGGCATATGATGGGGCCACATTGGACAACATCACCGTCCCCTTTTGCTGAAGGTAAAATGATTGTTCGAAATGGAAATAGTTAGGTAGAGAGACATATTTCCAAAAGGTAGAGTAAGATCTCAGAAGGTGGGCCAATGTATGGATACTGTGACAGGTAGAAAGCTGCTGTTCATAAGCCCTCTGAGTGCAGGATCACTGTATCTAAGCTTGTTACATCTAATGTAACAAGCAATACATTATCATCCACTGGTCCCATCTGTGCCAATATGTTCAGTAGAGTAGTAGAATCCTTCAAGTAGGAAGTCATATGTTGAACGAGGGGCTGTAGAAAAGAGTCCACTTATTTGGCAAAGGGCTGTTGGAGGGAGCCTATGGCTGAAACTATCAGTCTGCCCGTTGGTTGTTTTAGTTGTTTATGTATTTGTGGTACTGTATAAAGTACTGGGATTCATGGAAAGATGGTTGTCAGGAATGCTTTGGTACCTTTGTCAATGAAACCTTGTTCATATACCAATGAGATATATTAATCAATCTGCTGTTTATAAATCGTGGTAGGGTCAGGTTTTAACTTCCTGTAGGTCCTTTCATCCGATAGTTGAGTTAGAATCTCATGTCTATAGTCACTATAGTTCATCACGACTATTGCACCACCTTTATCCGCTTCACGTATCGTTATGTTCTTGTTATAAGCCAATGTCTTCAATGCCTTCCATTCCTTTTTAAAGAAGTTTAACTTATCAAGTATTAATCTTGAAAAGGTATTGATACTAGCATTTGTAAACTGAGGAGTGTAAGTAGTCTTTTTATGGAATTGTTTTTGTGCCGACTGAGTATCCGCAAATTTTTCTTTCAAGGATAACTGGCGTTGGAGTTTCTTAACATCGATAAGCAAGTCAAATGAATCTGTTTTACATGTTGGTATGAATGTTAAACCTTTATTAAGAATGTTAAATTCAATCTCATTCAAAACATAATAACTAAGATTGACCACTATGTTCTCTTGTCTCATTTTGAGGACATGGGTGACGGTTTTTTCTTTATAGACGCCTCTCATTGTTTTGGCCCTCTTCCTGCTGAGTTTTTTGAGCGTGTGGTCACTCCTGTGTTTTGTTGTGTATTGGCGGTAGGATGACCCAGTATGTCACTGTCAGATTCTGAGCCTGATGCTGAACTTTCTACCGTTTTCAGCTCTTTCAGTTTCTGATAGAGCACACGTCTCTGGCGATAAGCGTGTAGCTTTTGTCTTTCCTGACTGGACAACTGCCATAGTTACACTCTCTTTTCTCTGTAATCCCAGATTACTGCCTCTAATTTCTTATTTTTTAAATCAATTAGATCTGATTCATAACGATCTATTTTTTCTTATAGTTTTTTAAGCCAGTCCTCACTGGTGTCTGTTTGTAAATGAACCAGATTGGAGATTTTGTATGCTAAGATCTCAGTTTTGGTCAAGGCCAGTAATCTTGATACCTCTTGTATTACCAATAGTAACAGATCAAGGGAGCATTTATTTTCTATGCTGCACCAGAATTCACAGAATGCGGGGCTGATTCTGCCTATCGTAGGTAAATTTTTTTATACAAAACCCCCATGGAATATAACCTCTCCGGTGGTACACAGAGAGGTAAGCCCCATGCAGGTTGAGGTCTTTTTCTTTTTGTCTCAGTTTAAGGAGATGTGTATATATAAATGTTGGTTGGCTGTGTAACCAATCTATCAAATTGGATCAAGTCCGCATCAGCTTGTGTAAACTGGAAAACACTCGCTCCTGGTATTGTCTCACTTGTATCTGATCCGGTATCTGATCCTGTAGCTATAGATGTATACACACAGAGAAAATCCAGCACTCACTTACAAGGCTCATGAGCAATAGCCTCCAGTTCAGTAATATTCTTGGGTTTGCATGCTGCAACAGCTTTATTTAAATCCCACCAGAGATTTTCTATGGGGTTCAAGTCAGGTGACTGTGAAGGCCACTATAGAATCTTCTAGGACTTCTTCTGCAACAAAGGCTTAGTGGAATTTGAGGTATGCTTTGGATCATTGTCCTGTTCAAAGGTCCAATGACACCCAAGTGTCAGCTTCCTCACAAAGAGCATGCCATTTTCTCTTAGGATTTCCTGATACCTCAATGAATCCATCTTGCCTTCCAGTGCCAGAGGGTGAAAAGCAGCCCCTGAGCATCACTGAGCCACCACCATAATTAACTATAGTCAGAGTGTTTTTTTTCAGTGTATGTTTCATTCTTCTTCCTTCAGACATACCACTGATCCACCAGGTCACTTAATCTCTCCAAAGAACAGATTCCCAACATCTCTGTGCCTCATTTATATTGAGAAAGGTCAGTGGAGACCGAAACCGGTTGACTAGTAAGGAGTATTTTAATTGTGATCACATTAAGAAGCCATCTGCACTATTGTTTGCCTTTCCTTTTTTGGCAGGTAAGGGACAACATTGCAAGTTGGAATTATTTGTTAACTACTGCCCAAGAAGATTTCTACATAATCAGCAGTTGGGATCCATATTGAGACAGACTATAGCAAGATTCTTATTATCCAATTTGAATATTTATTTGGACTTTTAAGCATTTTATGTTATATCATCCGTTTTTTAACCCACTGTTGTTATATGGTCTCTTTTAATTAACATCTCGAGGCTCTTTGAGCAAGTCCCTTATATCTAGCTCAGCAACTCTGAGCCCTTTAGATTTGTATTTTAGGGTATCAATTTAGAGCCTGTGTTCAATTTTAATCCAATCACAAAGTTTTGCCTCTATTCAGTGTTTATAACAGATATTTGTTCACATCACATCACAGTTTGCAAACAGAAACACATTTGAACACACGTTAAAGTTGTGCTGTTGTTTTTTTTTTTTTTGGTTCTATTTATGCTTTATGTTTGCATTAGTTGATTTGTCAAAAATTCACTTGTATATCGTTTTATTTTGAATTCATTGTTTATTTTGAAAATAAGGTTCAGACACCCCTGCAATATTTTTCTCACATTTTTTCACTTGTTAGGATTTACACCCTTTTTGGATAAACACATAGGCACAACCTCAGGTCTTATATTTTGAATTCAGGTTCTAGACATTCCTGTAACATTTTTTGGCCACCTGTTAGGAGTTACACAATTTTGGATAAACACATAGGCAAAACCCCAATTTGGAGCCACTTGCATTTCACATCCACCGGTTTCAAGCAACCTGGAATCTATCCACCTGTGCATTGTAACCCATTGTTTTTATAAATAGAGTGTGCATAAGCGCTCCTAGCATTCACATATTAGAATTTAAGTTTTAAGCGATAGACATTATTTGTTAGATTTTTTTTTTTTTTTTTTTTGTTATTTATTGTTCTACAAGCATTTTTAAATTGTTCCTATTGTTTCAATATATATTTTAAAGTGTAACATGGATCCATGACTAATTGTTGTATAATTAGACCCTGCCTACGTTGTTTGGCGCTCTGATATCCAATCTTAAAATTGAATCCACCCTTGGCAACTAGGTGCCAATTTATTAGAGCTGGAGGTCTGTTGCGTTATAGTTGGCGCTTAGTTATCACCTTTCCACACATTCCTTCCTTTTTTTTTTTGTCCCGTCCAGGTAGTGTGACCACTGTGCCTATAACTTTGAGCTTGCGAACTATGCTTCCAACTATGGGGCCTATTTATCAAGCTGTCAACTTCAAATACGCTGGAATTCCGCAGCATAATTGTGGAGAGCTTGATTCGCCTCATTTATCAAAGCCTACAGGCCGGCAAAAATAGAATTTTGTGATGTAACATACGATCTGCCGGTCTCAGTCCGACACAGATAGATGCTTACGTCATTACAGATGTTCCGAATGCAAATTCGGCACTATCTGACTACTTTTGCTAGTTAACAAATACCTTCCAGGTACGCTCGCCACTATTCTGGCCCAGCATAGGAATCAATGTGAGTCTGAAAGCAGCGAAAGATTATACTCGCTGCTGCCCAATATCACATTGATTCCTATGGGATAATAAAAGTTATGTTTACACCTAATACCCTAACATGTACCCCAAGTCCTAACACCTCTAATCTGCCACTCCGACACCGCTGACACCTACATAAAGTTATTAACCCCTATCCCACCGCTCCCGGACCCCACCGCAACTAAATACATTTATTAACCCCTGACCTCCCACATCACTAGCACTTACTAAACCTATTAATCCCTAAACCGCCAGCTCCCCACATCGCCATAAACTAAATTAAACTATTAACCCCTAAACCTAACAACCCGCTAACTTTATATTAAATATTAGCTCATCCCTATCTTATAATAAATTTAAACTTACCTTTAGATTTAAATTAAACTATATTAAACTACTAATTATTTTAAACTACCCTAACTATTATACTAAAATTACAATAAACTATATTAAATTAATAATTAATCTACCCTAACTTTTATGCTAAAATTACAATAAACTACAATTAAATTAACTATAATATATATTTAAACACCTAAGCCTACTCAAATAATTAAAATCTACACTAAAAAATTACAAAGTTAAAAAAAACTAACAACTAAGTTACAAAAAATAACAAACACTAAGTTACACAAAAAATAAACACTAAGTTACAAAATAAATAAAAAAGAAATTATCAAAGATTTAAACTAATTACACCAAATCTAAGGGCCCTACGAAAATAAAAAAGCCCCCCCCAAAATAAAAAAACCCTAACCTAAAATAAACTACAAATAGCCCTTAAAATGGCCTTTTGCTGGGCATTGCCCCAAAGAAATCAGCTCTTTTACCTGTAAATAAAAAATGCAAATACCCCCAACAGTAAAACCCACCACCCACACAACCAACCCCCCAAATAAAATCCTAATCTAAAAAAACCTAAAAGCTCCCTATTGCCCTGAAAAGGGCATTTGGATGGGCATTGTCCTTAAAAGGGCATTTAGTGCCGGTGAATGCAGCACAGTTGACGGCTTGATAAGTAGGCCTCTATGTCTCTAGGAACATTTAATGCCTTTGCTATATTTTTGTATCCTGTTCCTTTCTTGTGAAGGGCGATGATCTTTTGAACCATTTGTTTGACTTAGCTATATTTCAAACATGCAATAAAATGTGACACTCAACTAACCCCTAGCCAGTTGAGTTCTTTCATGTCTTCAAGCTCAAGCACATCTGATGAAGCCCTTGATCAGTTGCATCAAGTGTGCTTAAGACAAAATCTGTTTTGCATATTTGTGCTGTTATGAGGGATTCTATTCAGGGGGTTGAATCATTTTGAGACTGCAGAAGTTATTAAACGTTGCATTTTCAGTTAAATGTAGGGAAACCCTTTCAAATCAATATGTAAAATATGTTTTGTTAATATTTATATATATATATTTTTTTTTATAAGAAATTGTATATATGTGTGTAACACTTTATTTTAATGTATTTTTGATGTGTTTTGTGCATTTTTTTTAAACCCTTACACTTTATGCAAAATATTGTTTGTGCTCGAGCGAACTCGTTTATTTTCAACTTGTAATATACGGGCAAGTTAGTGTGGTCCCTATATTGCTTATAACATCCCTTACTCACAATAGTGTGCCACGTGTAATATTAGTATGTATTCCTGCAGAATAAAAATGTTGTTGTTTTTTATTTACAGTATTTAAATTTTAGAAGGAAATAAAAATGGGAAATATGTATATTTGTTTGGTTGTTTTTTTCTTTAAGTCTTTTTTCTTAAATGTATAACGTGTATATATACGTTGCAGCTGCAGAAAGCTAAACACAATAATACTAGGGTAATAAACCCAATAGGGGGCGCTGTGGTATGCAATATGTACTTAACAGCTGTGTTTTTATAAAAAATTACAATCCAATTGCTAGGTACATATACATATATATATATATACACACATATATATATATTTAAAATTGCCTATAATAATCAGCAATTGATGTATTAAACCATTGGAAAAGTAAATATATCAAAGTCCCAAACCATGGATGAGTCGCACCCAGATGATAAACAGTCCAGTATATTCCTGGTGTATGTGTTCTATAAAACTTGAGGCCGCACTCAATCTTCACCCTCCACAGGTCAGCAAATCTAGGATAAAAAACAAGGAAAGAGGCGCCGTATGTGTGAATCCGTAACAACCAGCATCAAAAAGTTATTATTAAACCCACTTTTATCATATATCCTCATTTCTATTGATTTCTATTGATTATTATATTATTATATTATCTGAGCTACCTGCTGATCCTGTATCCTGTCTGCTGTGGATTATCCTGCTGCATATCTGACACAGCCAGCTGGTTTGCTGTGAAAGCCAGCCTGCCCCTATTGGCACATTTGAGTGTCTCTACAGAATGTGAGTACCCTGCACTGGTTGTAAACTGACTATTGGGTCCTTACAGATTCACACAGTTTGTGCGCCCTTTTGTGTTTTCTCTGCACTTAGCTCCTGAGCCTTATACTGCTGGACTGACTATCTACAGTCTGCCAAGATTTACTGACTTCTACCTCACGATCCCCTGGAGTGCCTTGCACAGCCAGCTGGTTTGCTGTGATTACCAGCCTGCCTCTACAGGCACATTTGAGTGCCTTCCTATATTGTGAGTACCCTGCACTTGTCCTTTTTTTGATGCTGGTTGTTACGGATTCACACATACGGTGCCTCTTTCCTTGTTTTTTATCCTAGCTGCAGAAAGCTCCAGCAATCTCAGCTGTCAAGTGACAGCAAAGAGCAGCTCTTCCTGAGCTGCAGTGCTTTGGTTCCATATAAAGGGAGAAGCCAGATCGTTAAAGATGGAGACACTCTGTGTGTCACCATCTGTAATAATCACCTGCTTGTGCCAGCGGAAGTTGTGGGTGGGGAAGCTGTGTTACAGAGTGAGAAGGATAGTGGATATCAGGGAGGTGGTAAGAGAGGTTGAGGAGAAGGCTGTGGGTAAGGAAAGAAGGCTAAAAAGATGGAAGGAGCTAGAATTTGAGGCTTAGTAGAAATTAAACTGTGCATGTGTGTAAAGTAGAATGGATGAGAGGATAAGGTGAAGGCTGAGTGAAACAGATGGGGTGAGGAGGACACTGTGCTTGAAGGAGAAATGAATAAGAGTGTGAAACAGACTGTAAAGAAATGGGCTGAAAAAGAAACTGTATGAAAGAGGGCCCAATGATTGAAAGTTCTACGAGGCGGCAAACTATTCCAAGGGATCTGCCACTATGTTGATCTGGTCTGTCCAAATATTCCAAGCTCCCGACATAGCGGCATTGCCAAGAGGTGTTTACTATACATGCCGTTGGTTGGTGATGCTGGCTATAGACAGCATCCAGCATCGCCACCCATATTGGCGATGTAAAGTAAAAGATCCCTGGAATTTAACTGCCATGTGCCTAACCATTAATCCTAATAACCCAAAACCGAAGTACCCCACTATCGCAAACTAACACTACACTAATAAATATCTAACCCACCACAAGTACTATCCTTTAACCCCTATAAAACCACATACCCACTGCAAGTACTATCCTATTAACCCCTATACAGGGAGTGCAGAATTATTAGGCAAATTAGTATTTTGACCACATCATCCTCTTTATGCATGTTGTCTTACTCCAAGCTGTATAGGCTCGAAAGCCTACTACCAATTAAGCATATTAGGTGATGTGCATCTCTATGAGAAGGGGTGCGGTCTAATGACATCAACACCCTATATCAGGTGTGCATATTTATTAGGCAACTTCCTTTCCTTTGGGAAAATGGGTCAAAAGAAGGACTTGACAGGCTCAGAAAAGTCAAAAATAGTGAGATATCTTGCAGAGGGATGCAGCACTCTTAAAATTGCAAAGCTTCTGAAGCGTGATCATTGAACAATCAAGCGTGTCATTCAAAATAGTCAACAGGGTCGCAAGAAGCGTGTGGAAAAACCAAGGCGCTAAATAACTGCCCATGAACTGAGAAAAGTCAAGCGTGCAGCTGCCAAGATGCCACTTGCCACCAGTTTGGCCATATTTCAGAGCTGCAACATCACTGGAGTGCCCAAAAGCACAAGGTGTGCAATACTCAGAGACATGGCCAAGGTAAGAAAGGCTGAAAGACGACCACCACTGAACAAGACACACAAGCTGAAACGTCAAGACTGGGCCAAGAAATATCTCAAGACTGATTTTTCTAAGGTTTTATGGACTGATGAAATGAGAGTGAGTCTTGGTGGGCCAGATGGATGGGCCCGTGGCTGGATTGGTAAAGGGCAGAGAGCTCCAGTCCGACTCAGACGCCAGCAAGGTGGAGGTGGAGTACTGGTTTGGGCTGGTATCATCAAAGATGAGCTTGTGGGGCCTTTTCGGGTTGAGGTTGGAGTCAAGCTCAACTCCCAGTCCTACTGCCAGTTTTTGGAAGACACCTTCTTCAAGCAGTGGTACAGGAAGAAGTCTGCATCCTTCAAGAAAAACATGATTTTCATGCAGGACAATGCTCCATCACACGCGTCCAAGTACTCCACAGCGTGGCTGGCAAGAAAGGGTATAAAAGAAGAAAATCTAATGACATGGCCTCCTTGTTCACCTGATCTGAACCCCTTTGAGAACCTGTGGTCCATCATCAAATGTGAGATTTACAAGGAGGGAAAACAGTACACCTCTCTGAACAGTGTCTGGGAGGCTATGGTTGCTGCTGCACGCAATGTTGATGGTGAACAGATCAAAACACTGACAGAATCCATGGATGGCAGGCTTTTGAGTGTCCTTGCAAAGAAAGGTGGCTATATTGGTCACTGATTTGTTTTTGTTTTGTTTTTGAATGTCAGAAATGTATATTTGTGAATGTTTAGATGTTATATTGGTTTCACTGGTAAAAATAAATAATTGAAATGGGTATATATTTGTTTTTTGTTAAGTTGCCTAATAATTATGCACAGTAATAGTCACCTGCACACACAGATATCCCCCTAAAATAGCTATAACTAAAAACAAACTAAAAACTACTTCCAAAACTATTCAGCTTTGATATTAATGAGTTTTTTGGGTTCATTGAGAACATGGTTGTTGTTCAATAATAAAATTAATCCTCAAAAATACAACTTGCCTAATAATTCTGCACTCCCTGTACTGCCACATACCCACTGCAAGTACCAAACTATTAACCTCTATACCGCCACATACCCCTAACGCAAACTAACCTAACACCTAAACCCCCTCTAAACTAAACTTCCTAAGTTAGAAAAAAAAAAATACAAATCTAAGTAATACAAAAGTTACAATATATATTTTAGTAATTTAGATTTTTTTAAACTACAGTATCAAAACCCCCCCAACAATTATACCTATATAACACTAAACTACGTGCTCCTTAAATAAAATAAAAAAACACAAAAAAAAAAATTCTAAACCCTAACACTAAAATAAATTACAGTAGCCCTTAAAAGGACCTTTTGTAGGGCATTGCCCTAAAGTGATCAGCTCTTTTACATTTAAAAATCAATAAAAAAAACATTTTATTTAGTTCAATGTGTTTTGTTTTTCTACCAGACCACAGAAAACAATTTAATAATATTATCAATTTTCTTTATCTGTTATAGCTATCATTAAAGGCAAAATATTAATAGGTAAAGTGGTTTAGGTAGGGAGTATCATCCTTTTACATAAAATACTTTTTCAGAAAAAGGTAAGGGAAATTAATTCTATCTTTTTAAGCTAGATTCTTTTGATGCATAATCAGTATAGGACTAAATTACGAGTATAGCGGAAATATTTATTTATGCTCATATTGAAAATAAATGTGATCGCTCAAGCACAATCACATTTTACACTCAAAATTTGAGCTTATGTAAAGAGTTTGCAATATAAATAAAGTTGCACTAAACAAAAGAAAAGTTAAGTTACATGACCTGCACTATTCACCCCAACACTATTAACTATTATCCATCACATCCCCCATCACAAACTACCCGCTACACTATTAACCCTTAATTCACAACAACCCCCATCACAAACAATTATAAGCAACTGGGAGTGCCTAAAACTAATCAGACTTAGAATGGACAATATATTTTTTACACTTAATAGTTGTATGGACTGGTACCATAGAAAACCTTAAACATATATGCACATACACACAAGTCTTTGCAAAAGATGTATCCAGTACAGAAAGTATCCTAATAAGTGATAAAAAATCATATATAATATTCATAGTCTTCATCCATACAAAAGCTATGTGAAGAACATAAT
This sequence comes from Bombina bombina, assembly GCF_027579735.1. NCBI lineage: Eukaryota > Metazoa > Chordata > Amphibia > Anura > Bombinatoridae > Bombina > Bombina bombina. The sequence goes on along the minus strand of NC_069503.1, from coordinate 791,122,417 downwards.
AACTAAAAAATAATAAATAATAACAAATGTGTACATAGTGCAAAAAACCTGTGAAAGTATAAATGAAAAGCCCCCAGTATTATAAAAGCTTTCCAGATACAATCTTGGATCAAACTTGAACTAATAACACCTCATTAATGCATTTCTACCCTCATAAGGGCCTTAATCATCGCAAACTACCCAGCTACACTATAAATCCCTAATCAACCACATGTCACATGGCAAAATACCCTGCTACACTATTAACCCCTAATCCGCCATAATCCCCCATTACTATTAACCCCATACACTATTAACCTCTAAGCTGCCACTACACAACCACAATAAACCCCCTTACCTCTTAACCCCTAAACCACCACAAACCCCACTGCAAAAACCCCTACACTACTCAACCTCTAACCCCCAATTACCATCATCCCAATAACTCTATTAACCCCCTAACAGCTAACCCTCCAAGACCCCTAACCTAAGACCCCCTAAGTTAGGAAAAATTAAATATGGTACCAGTAAAAAAGCAATTACAAAAAAAAACACTAGTCAAAAAAGCCCTATCTTAAAATTAAAGTAGTCTAAAAAAGCCTCCATAAAAAAAAACTATACTAAAACACAAATAAAAAAAACTACCCTGAAAAGGGCATTTGTCAGGCAGTGTCCTAGTTTAGGTGATTATAGCTCTTTTTTGCAAAAAAATTGACCTAAGCTCTTTTCGAAAAAGTGATTATAGCTATTTTGCAAAAAAAAAGATATCCTTGAAAAAAAAAAAGAATAATGCTAAACTCCAATGTTTAGACTCACCATCTTGAATCTGTCCTTCTTGGGTGGTCCCCTTCTGATTTTCCGACCTATTCTTCCTCATGCTGTCACTGCAGCATACTGAAGATTGAATGCAAGGTTCCCGCTTATAAAGGCGTGCCCTTTAAATTTTTGTGTGTGTAAAAGTTAACCTCTAGCAAAGTTAGCACTCGAGAAGTAGCCGTAAATAGTGCTTCACTTGTAATCTTGTCCTTAAAGTTTAAACTGTACCAAACATTTGGATTACTTTCAATTCTGATTCCCAAATAAGTCAAGCATTTTGTTAGCTTAAAAAAAGGGTATTTTCATCCAAGTATCTCTGATTTTGTAATTTTCATTTTATACTTATACAAATCAAATACAGGTAGATTACGAGTTATACGTGCTAGAGGGTTTTTAAAGAACGCAACACCCTCTATGGTGCTGCCATTACAAGTTTTGAAACAACCGCCTTGTGCATGCGAAATGGTTGCGTTGAGCTCCATACCGCACAAAATGCAAGCGCTGTTTTGACGTGCTCGTGCACGCTTTCCCCATATACATCAATGTGGAGAGCTGGTTAAAAAAAAACTAACACCTGCAATTGCGGAATGAAAAGCTCCGTAACGCAGCCCCATTGATGTTTGTATTGGGGAAAAAAAAGTTAAGTTTAAACCTAACACCCTAACATAAACCCAACGTCTAAACACCCTAATCTGCTGCCCCATACATCGCCGACACCTACAAAATGTTATTAACCCCTAATCTGCCACTCCCGATATCGCAGCCACCTAAATAAATCTATTAACCCCCAATCTGCTGCTCCCGATATCGCCTCCACTTTACTAAAGTTATTAACCCCTATTCCCATGCTCCCTAACAATTCCCACACTATAATAAATATATTAACCCCTATTCCGCCGCTCCCCAACATCGCCACCACTAAATAAAGCTATTAACCCCTAAACCTCTGGCCTCCCACATCACTACCACTAAATAAACCTATTACCCCTAAACTGAGCAGCCGACCACATCGCAACAACCTAAATTAAACAATTAACACCTAACCCCAAGACTAAACCTAACCCTAACACCCCCTAACTTTAACATACATAAAAAATATAGCTAAATTAAAGTTACCCCCTTAATAAGGACAAGGCCATTTTTCAATTTCTTACCCTTAAGGACCAAGACTATTTTTACATTTTTACGTTGTTTGCATTTAGCTGTAATTTTTCTTACTCATTTACTGTACCCACACATATTATATACCATTTTTCTCTCCATTAAATGGACTTTCTAAAGATACCATTATTTTCATCATATCTTATAATTACTATAAACATTTTTATAAAATATGATGAAAAAATTGAAAAAACCCCACACTTTTTCTAACTTTGACCCCCAAAATCTGTTACACATCTACAACCACCAAAAAACAACCATGCTAAATAGTTTCTAAATTTTGTCTTGAGTTTAGAAATACCCAATGCTTACACGTTCTTTGTTTTTTTGCAAGTTATAGGGCAATAAATACAAGTAGCACTTTACTATTTCCAAACTATTTTTTTTCAAAATTAGCTATAGTTTCATTGAAACACTGATATCTGTCAGGAATCCCTGAATATCCCTTGAGTATTGCTCTAGGCCCAAATGCGATCAAATAAAAAAAATTGTTCACTTTTTCACAAACTTTTTCACAAAATTTAGGCTTCTCACTGAAATTATTTACAAACGGCTTGTGCAATTATGGCAAAAATGATTGTAAATGCTTCTCTGGGATCCCCTTTATTCTTAAATAGCAGACATTTATGGCTTTGGCATTACTTTTAGGTAATTAGAAGGTCCGTAAATGCCGCTGTGCACCTTACTCGTATTATGCCCAGCAGTGAAGGGGTTAATTAGGTAGCTTGTAGGGAGCTTGTAGGGTTCATTTTAGCTTTAGTGTAGTGTAGTAGACAACCCAAAGTTTTGATCTAGGACCATTTTTGTATATTTCATGCCAAATGCGATCAAATAAAAAAAAATTGTTCACTTTTTCACAAACTTTAGGTTTCTCACTGAAATTTTTTAAACACAGCTTGTGCAATTATGACACAAATGGTTGTAAATGCTTATCTGGGATCCCCTTTGTTCAGAAATAGCAGACATATATGGCTTTAGCATTGCTTTTTGGTAATTAGAAGGACGGTAAATGCCACTGCGCACAATAATTTTATTATGCCCAGCAGTGATGGGGTTAATTAGGGAGCTTGAAGGGTTAATTTTAGATTTAGTGTAGAGATCAACCTCCCACCTGACACATCCCACCCCCTGATCCCTCCCAAACAGCTCTCATCCCTCCCCCACCCCACAATTGTCCCGCCATTTTAAGTACTAGCAGAAAGTTTGCCAGTACTAAAATATAATGCATTTTTTTTTATATATATTCTGCTGTGTAGGATCCCCCCTTAGCCCCCATCCTCATTGACCCTCCCCCCCAAAGAGTTCTCTAACCCTCCCGCCACTAACTACTTTCCACCATTTTGGGTACTGGCAGGAGTGCCCCTCACAGGCATTCCTGCACTTACCAGACACTCGTTTCCGACTGCTGGCCGGAAGATTGCCAGTGATGGGACCTCTCCCTGCAGCTGCTCCAACCCACCAACGATCAGCACAATCGCCGACCGATGCAGAGAGTGCCACAGAGAGGCTCTCTCTGCATTGGTGTTTAAAAAAAGGTATTACAGTGATGTCTCAATATCAAGGCATCACAGCAATACCTTGAAAGCAGCTGGAAACGATCAGGATCGCTTCCAGCCGCTTTAAACTCCTAATGATGTACAGGGTACATTGTTGGTCTTTAAAGACCAGTGTGTTTGATGTACCCTGCACAACATGTGTCGTTAAGGGGTTACAATTATTAACTAAATAATAAGATATCTGTGAGAAGAAAATCACAAAAAAGAGGGCGCCTCCTAGTCTGATACTGCGATGGTTATGAATATAAAAACAGGTCTTGTATTGTGGTTATAGTCACAAAGGGAGCAGCACCAAGTGTGCTAATTGGGGCAAGCTTGACTCATCATTCCTAGTACCTGGAATTCCTGTATCCTGATATTCTTGTGGAGGATCTGTGTTGCTGGGTCACTGCAAGTTCCCAGCTTGCCCCAAATAGCACACTTGGTGCTGCTCCCTTTGCGATTATAACAACAATACAAGACCTGTTTTTATATTAATAATTTTTTTTTGATTGATTGTTCACAATGTTTGTCTCATTTTGTCATATTGTATATGAACACAGTTTGTTTTATGTCCTGATATATTGGTCTGATAGACATTCTATTACTTATTATAGCGCCTCCTAGAGCTGGACACTCTTGTGCCATCAGCAGATTTGATTAACTAAATAATACCTACTTACAACTAAAAACATACTTACCTGTGAAATAGAACCTAAGGCCTAGATTTGGAGTTTGGCGTTAGCCGTAAAAACCAGCGTTAGAGGCTCCTAACGCTGGTTTTAGGCTAACTCCCGGTATTTGGAGTCACTCAAAATAGGGTCTAACGCTCACTTTTCAGCCGCGACTTTTCCATACCGCAGATCCCCTTACGTAAATTGCGTATCCTATCTTTTCAATGGGATTTTTCTAACTCCGGTATTTAGAGTCGTGGTTGAAGTGAGCGTTAGACATCTAACGACAAAACTCCAGCCGCAGGAAAAAAGTCAGTAGTTAAGAGCTTTCTGGGCTAACGCCGGTTCATAAAGCTCTTAACTACTGTACTCTAAAGTACACTAACACCCATAAACTACCTATGTACCCCTAAACTGAGGCCCCCCCACATTGCCGCCACTCGATTACATTTTTTTAACCCCTAATCTGCCGACCGCCACCTACGTTATACTTATGTACCCCTAATCTGCTGCCCCTAACACCGCCGACCCCTGTATTATATTTATTAACCCCTAATCTGCCCCCCACAACGTGCCTCCACCTGCCTACACTTATTAACCCCTAATCTGCCGAGCGGACCGCACCGCTACTATTATAAAGTTATTAACCCCTAATCTGCATCACTAACCCTATAATAAATAGTATTAACCCCTAATCTGCCCTCCCTAACATCGCCGACACCTAACTTCAAACATTAACCCCTAATCTGCCGACCGGAGCTCACCGCTACTATAATAAATGTATTAACCCCTAAAGCTAAGTCTAACCCTAACACCCCCCTAAGTTAAATATAATTTTTATCTAACGAAATTAATTAACTCTTATTAAATAAATTATTCCTATTTAAAGCTAAATACTTACCTGTAAAATAAATCCTAATATAGCTACAATATAAATTATAATTACATTGTAGCTATTTTAGGATTAATATTTATTTTACAGGCAACTTTGTAATTATTTTAACCAGGTACAATAGCTATTAAATAGTTAAGAACTATTTAATAGTTACCTAGTTAAAATAATAACAAAATTACCTGTAAAATAAATCCTAACCTAAGTTACAATTAAACCTAACACTATACTATAATTAAATTAATTAAATAAAATACCTACAATTACCTACAATTAAACCTAACACTACACTATCAATAAATAAATTAAATACAATTCCTACAAATAACTACAATGAAATAAACTAACTAAAGTACAAAAAATAAAAAAGAACTAAGTGACAAAAAATAAAAAAATATTTACAAACATAAGAAAAATATTACAACAATTTTAAACTAATTACACCTACTCTAAGCCCCCTAATAAAATAACAAAGACCCCCAAAATAACAAAATGCCCTACCCTATTCTAAATTACTACATTTCAAAGCTCTTTTACCTTACCAGCCCTGAACAGGGCCCTTTGCGGGGCATGCCTCAAGAAATTCAGCTCTTTTGCCTGTAAAAAAAAAAACATACAATACCCCCCCCCCAACATTACAACCCACCATCCACATACCCCTAATCTAACCCAAACCCCCCTTAAATAAACCTAACACTAAGCGCCTGAAGATCTTCCTACCTTGTCTTCACCCTACCAGGTTCACCGATCCGTCCTGAAGAGCTCCTCCGATGTCCTGATCCAAGCCCAAGCGGGGGGCTTAAGAGTTCCATGATCCGGCTAAAGTCTTCATCCAAGCGGGAGCTGAAGAGGTCCATGATCCGGATGAAGTCTTCTATCAACGGCATCTTCAATCTTCTTTCTTCCGGATCCATCTTGCAGACCTCCGACGCGGAACATCCTCTTCTCCCGACGCCTACTAGCCGAATGACGGTTCCTTTAAGGGACGTCATCCAAGATGGCGTCCCTCAAATTCCGATTGGCTGATAGGATTCTATCAGTCAATCGGAATTAAGGTAGGAATATTCTGATTGGCTGATGGAATCAGCCAATCAGAATCAAGATCAATCCGATTGGCTGATCCAATCAGCCAATCAGATTGAGCTCGCATTCTATTGGCTGATCGGAACAGCCATTAGAATGCAAGCTCAATCTGATTGGCAGATCGAATCAGCCAATCGGATTGAACTTGATTCTGATTGGCTGATTCCATCAGCCAATCAGAATATTCCTACCTTAATTCCGATTGGCTGATAGAATCCTATCAGCCAATCGTAATTCGAGGGACGCCATCTTGGATGACGTCCCTTAAAGGAACCGTCATTCGGCTAGTAGGCGTCGGGAGAAGAGGATGTTCCGCGTCGGAGGTCTGCAAGATGGATCCGGAAGAAAGAAGATTGAAGATGCCGTTGATAGAAGACTTCATCCGGATCATGGACCTCTTCAGCTCCCGCTTGGATGAAGACTTCAGCCGGATCATGGACCTCTTCAGCCCCCCCGCTTGGGCTTGGATCAGGACATCGGAGGAGCTCTTCAGGACGGATCGGTGAACCTGGTAGGGTGAAGACAAGGTAGGAAGATCTTCAGGGGCTTAGTGTTAGGTTTATTTAAGGGGGGTTTGGGTTAGATTAGGGGTATGTGGGTGGTGGGTTGTAATGTTGGGGGGGGTATTGTATGTTTTTTTTTTACAGGCAAAAGAGCTGAATTTCTTGGGGCATGCTCCGCAAAGGGCCCTGTTCAGGGCTGGTAAGGTAAAAGAGCTTTGAAATGTAGTAATTTAGAATAGGGTAGGGCATTTTGTTATTTTGGGGGTCTTTGTTATTTTATTAGGGGGCTTAGAGTAGGTGTAATTAGTTTAAAATTGTTGTAATATTTTTCTTATGTTTGTAAATATTTTTTGTAACTTAGTTCTTTTTTTATTTTTTGTACTTTAGTTAGTTTATTTCATTGTAGTTATTTGTAGGAATTGTATTTAATTTATTTATTGATAGTGTAGTGTTAGGTTTAATTGTAGGTAATTGTAGGTATTTTATTTAAATAATTTAATGATAGTATAGTGTTAGGTTTAATTGTAACTTAGGTTAGGATTTATTTTACAGGTAATTTTGTTATTATTTTAACTAGGTAACTATTAAATAGTTCTTAACTATTTAATAGCTATTGTACCTGGTTAAAATAATAACAAAGTTGCCTGTAAAATAAATATTAATCCTAAAATAGCTATAATATAATTATAATTTATATTGTAGCTATATTAGGATTTATTTTACAGGTAAGTATTTAGCTTTAAATAGGAATAATTTATTTAATAAGAGTTAATTCATTTCGTTAGATAAAAATTATATTTAACTTAGGGGGGTGTTAGTGTTAGGGTTAGACTTAGCTTTAGGGGTTAATACATTTATTATAGTAGCGGTGAGCTCCGGTCGGCAGATTAGGGGTTAATGTTTGAAGTTAGGTGTCGGCGATGTTAGGGAGGGCAGATTAGGGGTTAATACTATTTATTATAGGGTTAGTGCGACGGATTAGGGGTTAATAACTTTATTATAGTAGCGCTCAGGTCCGCTCGGCAGATTAGGGGTTAATAAGTGTAGTAAGGTGGAGGCGACGTTGTGGGGGGCAGATTAGGGGTTAATAAATATAATATAGGGGCAGCAGATTAGGGGTACATAAGGATAATGTAAGTAGCGGCGGTTTACGGAGCGGCAGATTAGGGTTTAAAAATAATATGCAGGGGTCAGCGATAGCGGGGGCGGCAGATTAGGGGTTAATAAGTGTAAGGTTAGGGGTGTTTAGACTCGGGGTACATGTTAGGGTGTTAGGTGCAGACGTAGGAAGTGTTTCCCCATAGCAAACAATGGGGCTGCGTTAAGAGCTGAACGTGGCTTTTTTGCAGGTGTTAGGTTTTTTTTCAGCTCAAACAGCCCCATTGTTTCCTATGGGGGAATCATGCACAAGCACATTTTTGAGGCTGGCCGCTTGCGTAAGCAACTCTGGTATCGAGAGTTGAAGCTGTGTTAAAAATGCTCTACGCTCCTTTTTTGGAGCCTAACGCAGCCTTTTTGTGGACTCTCAATACCAGAGTTATTTTTATGGTGCGGCCAGAAAAAAGCCAGCGTTAGCTATGCGGGTCGTTACCGACAAAACTCCAAATCTAGGCCTAAGTTAGCGACAATATAACTAATAGTTATAGTTATAATTTTTTATTTCACAGGTAAGTTTGTATTTATTTTAACTAGGTAGACTAGTTAGTAAATAGTTATTAACTATTTACTAACTACCTATTTAAAATAAATACAAACGTACCTGTGAAATAAAACCCAAGCTGCCTTACACTAAAACCTAACATTACAAAAAATAAAAAGCACTAAAATTACAAAAAATAAAAAACTACCATTACAAAAAATAACAAACGAAATTATCAAAGATAATTAAATGTATTCTTATTTTAATACCGTGTTTGAAAAAAATACACCCCAAAATAAATCAGCCAATAGAATTTCAGTACCTCTCATCCTATTGGCTGTTTTGAACAGCCAATATGATTTCAGTAGCTCTCATCCTATTGGCTGATTTGAATTTCCAAAATCAAATCAGCCAATAGGAATGCAAGGGACGCCATTTTGAATCGTGTCCCTTGCATTGAAGATTCAGTATACAGCAGCAACCGTATGAAGAGGAAGCTCTTCATACAGGATGGACCTGCTCCGCGCTCCCGGGATGAAGATAGAAGACACCGCCTGGATGAAGATGGAGCCGTTGGGATGAGGATTATTCAAGCAGGACTTCAGCAACTCTGAGTACCTAAAGAGGGGTTAGTGTTAGTTTTTTTTTAAGGTTTCTTTGGTGGTTTTTTTTTTTATATTAGGGGTTGGGCATTTCTTTAAAGAGCTAAATACCCTTTTAAGGGCAATGCCCATACAAATGCCCTTTTCAGGGCAATGGGTAGATTAGGTTTTTGTTATTTTTTTATTTTTATTTTGGGGGGTTGGTTGGGTTTTTTTACAGGTAAAAGCGCTGTTTAACTTAGGGCAATGCCCTACAAATGGCCCTTTTAAGGGCTATTGCTAGTTTATTGTAGGCTAGGTTTTTTTATTTTGGGTGGGCTTTTTTATTTTTATAGGGTTATTAGATTAGGTGTAATTCTTTTTTATTTTTGAAAATTTGGTTTGTTATTTTTATTTTTTTAGTATTTTTTATTTTTTGTATGTAGATACTTTGTAATTTTTATAGTAGTGTTAGGATTTTTTTAATGTGTATTTTAGTTTTCCTAAATTAGTAGTTAGTTTAATTTTAGCTTAATAGTTATATTAGTTTAATTGTTAGTTTAATCTTATTTTTTTTATTTGACAGGTAAATTTTAATTTAATTTAAACTAAGGAAATTGTAATTTTAATATAAAGTTAGGGGGGCGTTAGGTTTAGGGGTTAAATTAGTTTATTGTGATGTGGGGGCTTTCGGTTTAGGGGTTAATACTTTAATTTATTATATTTCATTGTGGGGGGCTTGCGGTTTAGGGGTTAATATGTTTATTATAGTGGTGGCGGTGTTGGGGAGCGATGAAATAGGGGTTAATAACTTTAGTGGGGGTGATGTGGGCAGATGGCAGATTAGGGGTTAATATTTAAATACTGTTTGTGATTTGTGAGGGCAGTGGTTTAGGGGTTAATAACTTTATTATAGTGATGACGATGTTGGGGAGCGGTGGAATAGGGTTTGATACATTTTATTAGTGAAGGCACATTTGGGGTAAATAATTTTAATATAGTATTTGCGATGCGCCTCGGTTTAGGGGTTAATAGGTAGTTTATAGGTATTAGTGTACTTTTAACACTTTAGTTATGAGTTTTATGTAACAGTTTTGTTGGGTAAAACTCATAGCTACTGGTCTCAGATGGCGGTACAGAACTTGTCGCTATAGGGTATAACGCAAGCTTTTTAGCCTCACCGCAAAACTCATAATAACTGCGCTATGGAAGTCCCATGAAAAAACGTCATTTTTACGAGTGCGGGACTGACGTTGCGTTACAGGCTAAAAGGCTTGCAGTATAGCTATACCGACAAGACTTGTAATGGCTGCGTTGCTGTTTTAACATTGAAATTCAGCGTTAAAACACGAATGCAAAACTTGTAATCTAGGTGTAAATTAACTAAAACGCAAACATAATTAATGGGATTTGTTTGCTGGATCTTGCAAAAGCATGTCATCTTTGTAAATTGCAATTTGGTGCAACACACCATTAAATGTAATCAAAGGGAATATTTGATGTAATTTAATAATTAACAGTTCCAGAGCTATATTGAAAAAGGGGGGAGGCAGCAATCCTGATGGGTTCCCCTATGTAGAATAATTGTACCAGATTCAGCCCTATTTTGCAATAACTTTACCACTGGAGAATCATACATATTTTGTACAAAATTAAGGAATGGACAATGATAGTTATCTCATTGTTTTAAAAAGATGAGGCCATTCAATCCTGTTGAATACCCTTTCTGCATGTAAGGCCAGGAGAAGGGTGCTTGTTGAAGGTTCCTTTAGTTCTTCCCTCTTTCAGAAGTGGTTCACTATATAAAACACTCTTTGGATATTATTAACTGAAGATTGGGCATACATAAAACTAGTCTGTTAATGTTTGTTTGTTTGTTTGTTTGTTTTTTTAAATACATTCTCTTTGATGTGTTTCCCTATAGACCTTGTTTGCAGGTGATTTATTATGCAGAGAGGTTTCTTAACTAGAAAAAGTGTTTTTTTTTTAGGGGATTATTCAATAAACTGACAAATGTGATTTTAAAACAAATATTATTTTTTTTTTTGCTATACAAATAAAAAGATATTTATCAATATTTGAACCTTTTAAGGGACGCTAATGTCAAAATTAATCTTTCAAGAATCAGATATAGCATGTACTTTTATGATTTCCAATGTACTTCTAGTATCTAATTATATTTGTTCTTGTTGTATCCTTAGATGAAAAGCATACATTGGTAGGCTCAACAACATCAACACACTACTGGGAACACACTGTTGTTTGGTTGCTCCACATATATGCTTCTTGTCATTGGCTCACCCAATGTGTTCCGCTTGCTCCCAGTAGTGCATTATTGCTCCTTCAACAAAAGTTACCATGAGAATTAGACAGATTTGATAATTGAGGTAAATTGGAAAGTTTCTAAATTCTGAAAGAAATAATCTGGGTTGCATGTCCCTTTAAAAAGCATATCCTTACATTTACACTAATAAACCGGACAAATACCTAGCTAAGGCCTAGATTTAGAGTTTGGCGGTAGCCGTCAAAACCAGCGTTAGAGGCTCCTAACGCTGGTTTTTACTGCCCTCCGGTATTTAGAGTTTAGTTACCGACACTCAAAAATCTCCCAACGCACAAATCTCTACCGACAGCTCAGACCCAGTAGTTAACATCTACCGACAAAATAAACATCCACGAATCACAAAACAAATATTACACAAAGTACACTTACACTCATACAAACACTGCACTATATTTATTTTTCAGATTTAATATTTTTCCTTCTAAATAGAAAGGATCAAAGTTGCGAGATCTCGGGTGTTAGAAAAAAAACAACACAAATCCATTTTGCCATTGACTAACATTGACACACGGGAAAACACACTCATATAGCTACATCTAACTAATAAAATTATCACAAACATACACTCATCGATGTATACAAAAAATATACACCACATTACATACACAAACAAGTTATTTATTAAAAAATGAACACGATTTAGCTACTTTTTCACACAAGACCATGACGTCACTCACTTTACGAGGAAAACCAGTCTTTGAATTTTTTTTTACCAAAATTTTGAGCCTCCATTGACTTCTATGGGGAAGACGTGCTCGTGCACGCGACAGACAGATTTCCCTAACGCACGCAAAAAGCGTAGACAAAAAAACTCCAAATACCAGCGCTAGAAATCGGAAAAAAAACCATGCTTTTCTGCGTTAGACCCGGCTATGACAAATAGATCAAGAAATGACTATTTCCCTATGGTGGACTTATGGATTTTACTTATTGAATATTCACAACAGCATTAAATTGTTTCATACTTTTACATTACATCAACTACAAATCAACATCACTAGTAACAAACATTTTTAAAAATAAAATCACATTTTAACGGACACAAAAATAATTACAACATTTCAGGGTTCACAAACAGTAGACAATGGGAAACACCTCTCATTTACCTTTATTATTGCATTTCATTTATTCAACTCATATGCTTGCAGCAACAGCATATCTACATAGGCTTAACACATGATCAGTCATGGATGCCCATACATTACTTTTATCATTCACTCATACATGTGCATTCAAATGATGGTGGAAAAACACATTACATTCTCTCTAGGAATCACAAAACAGAACATATGGATTTTACTGTACTTTTAACATCATGATTCCATCACAATAAACCATTAGGAATTACGTACAAGAAGAACATCATTACACCAGATTACAGATGTCACTTTATGGGAAGGAACAACAATGCCAGACTGCTATATAGAAGTCAGCATATGTGGGACACAATCACAATATATACGTATATGTACATAACACGCATCACCCATCACGCAACCACAAAGCACACATTTATATTTTATTCAGCACACAATAACAATGTAGCACAATACAACAACACAATGAGGATTTCAGAACTACATAGGCAGGTTAATAATATGATGACGTCATTAGAAGATTCAACCATACACATTACAGATTCACGACTGTAGCGCCCCTTTCAGAAATTTAGCACTAAATACTAAAATACAACATATACGTAAACAACAGTTTGGAACAGCATTATTAGGGCGATTTGAATGGGACAATTAATAAATATTGTCAGCTCGCAAATCACTTAGATATATAATACTACAGATGACAGCCGGAAGTTCTTCAGTATTAGTGCCATTTGAATGGGACGCATACAATATTGACAGCTCGGCAATCACTTAAATATACAATACTACAGATGACAGCCAGAAGTTATTCAGTATTAGTGCCATTTTAATGGGAAACCTACAATATTTACATCTCGGCAATCACTTATATATACAATACTACAGATGACAGCCGGAAGTTATTCAGTATTAGTGCGATTTGAATGGGACGCATACAATATTGACAGCTCGGCAATAACTTATATATACAATACTACAGATGGCAGACGGGAAGTTCTGAATTATTATTGCGATTTTAAAGGGACGCATACAATATTGACATCTCGGCAATCACTTATATATACAATACTACAGATGACAGCAGGAAGTTCTTCAGTATTAGTGCCATTTTAATGGGACGCATACAATATTGACAGCTCGGCAATCACTTATATATACAATACTACAGATGGCAGACGGGAACTTCTGAATTATTATTGCGATTTTAAAGGGACGCATACAATATTGACATCTCGGCAATCACTTTTATACACAATACTACAGATGACAGCCGGAAGTTCTTCAGTATTAGTGCGATTTTAATGGGACTCATACAATATTGACATCTCGGCAATCACTTATATATACAATACTACAGATGACAGCCGGAAGTTCTTCAGTATTAGTGCGATTTGAATGGGACGCATACAATATTGACATCTCGGTAATCACTTATATACACAATACTACAGATGACAGCCGGAAGTTCTTCAGTATTAGTGCCATTTGAATGGGACGCATACAATATTGACAGCTCGGCAATCACTTATATATACAATACTACAGATGGCAGACGGGAAGTTCTGAATTATTATTGCAATTTTAAAGGGACGCATACAATATTGACATCTTGGCAATCCCTTATATATACAATACTACTGATGAAAGCCGGAAGTTCTTCAGTATTAGTGCCATTTTAATGGGACGCATACAATATTGACAGCTCGGCAATCACTTAAATATACAATACTACAGATGGCAGACGGGAAGTTCTGAATTATTATTGAGATTTTAAAGGGACGCATACAATATTGACATCTCGGCAATCACTTATATATACAATACTACAGATGACAGCCGGAAAGTTCTTCAGTATTAGTTCGATTTGAATGGGAAGCATACAATATTGACATCTCGGCAATCACTTATATACACAATACTACAGATGACAGCCGGAAGTTCTTCAGTATTAGTGCGATTTGAATGGGACGCATACAATATTGACATCTCGGCAATCACTTATATATACAATACTACAGATGACAGCTGGAAGTTCTTCAGTAGTAGTGCGATTTGAATGGGACGCATACAATATTGACATCTCGGCAATCACTTATATATACAATACTACAGATGGCAGATGTTACTTTATCGTTTACAAACAATGTTGCAGCAACATTGATCAATCACATTCGATGCACATTATACACAACTATGCACTTTCATTCATGTTTGCCTGGACGTGTGCTTTTTACTATAAGATCGCGTTTAAGAAATATTGATTACGCATATGATCAAACATTACAAACATGCACTGTATGTGTGATATTTGACACTTTCACATTGAGATTCATTGGGGGAAAACAACATTTCAGCAAACACCAAAAAAACGCCCACTGTGAAAACATGAGCGACTTTGAGGTTTATGATAAGTATCGGCTCAATCGCGAACAGCTCATTGGCTTTTACGATCTTCTTAGACCTCATTTGGAGCCACGTATAAGAATAAGGACTGCTGTTCCCGGCATGAGTAAGATGCTAAGTTTTCTATACGTCCTGGCCTCCGGGAGTTTTCAATCCGGAGAAATGTACATGCATGGCCTGTCTCAAGGTACATTCTCTGTGGTGTTTGATAACTTTCTGGACGCCATGGTACGTATCAGTAAGCATTACATAGGATTCCCACAGAATGATGGTGATTGGAGGCACCTGAAGCGGGAATTCTTTGCTATTGCTGAATTGCACAATGTCTTGGGAGCAATAGATTGTACCCACATTGTGCTGCATGCTCCAATTGATGACTTGCCCTTCAGAAATCGCAAACATTTTCATAGCCTCAACGTGCAGTATGTTTGTGATGCACAGATGAGGATTATGCATGTGTGTGCGAATTTTGGAGGGGCTTGTCTTGATGCCCGCATCCTCTCTCTGTCCACCCTGTGGCGGCAGTTTGAGGAAAGACAAATGCCCCCTGGTTATCTCATTGGTGAGTATTTGTGCACAACATGGTTAATTAGTTAGACAATTGCCACTGTAGTTTTAAAATGTTAGCGTAATGTTCAACTATAGGATGCAATTTAACCATTTATTTATATTTCCGCAAATGTCTACTTTTAGTTCATTGCAGATATGTAGCATGTCTTACCTTAAATGCTCAGAGAATGCAATGTAACCATTTAGTTGGCATTTTACACAAGGTCTGGTTTATGCTAAATACGCATATGTAGCATGTCTTAGCTGAAATGGGAAGATAGCAGCAAATGCAATTTAACCATGTCATTGTCTCTTTCCGCTAATGTCTACTTTTAGTTCAATGCAGATATGTAGCATGTCTTACCTTAAATGCTCAGATAGAGAATGCAATGTAACCATTTAGTTGGTATTTTACACAAGGTCTGGTTTAGGCGAAATACGCATATGTAGCATGTCTTAGCTGAAATGGGAAGATAGCAGCCAATGCAATTTAACCATGTCATTGTCTCTTTCCGCTAATGTCTACTTTTAGTTCAATGCAGATATGTAGCATGTCTTACCTTAAATGCTCAGATAGAGAATGCAATGTAACCATTTAGTTGGCATTTTACACAAGGTCTGGTTTAGGCGAAATACGCATATGTAGCATGTCTTAGCTGAAATGGGAAGATAGCAGCCAATGCAATTTAACCATGTCATTGTCTCTTTCCGCTAATGTCTACTTTTAGTTCAATGCAGATATGTAGCATGTCTTACCTTAAATGCTCAGATAGAGAATGCAATGTAACCATTTAGTTGGTATTTTACACAAGGTCTGGTTTAGGCGAAATACGCATATGTAGAATGTCTTAGCTGAAATGGGAAGATAGCAGCAAATGCAATTTAACCATGTCATTGTCTCTTTCCGCTAATGTCTACTTTTAGTTCAATGCAGATATGTAGCATGTCTTACCTTAAATGCTCAGATAGAGAATGCAATGTAACCATGTAGTTGGTATTTTACACAAGGTCTGGTTTATGCGAAATACGCATATGTAGCATGTCTTAGCTGAAATGGGAAGATAGAGAATAATATTGAACTAGATTATTCTTTTAAAAAATAAACATTTGTTAGTGGATTATCGTGTACACAAACTTTTTTTGGAATCAAAATACAATTTTGAGGATTCAGTTTGAATTATGTTCTGTTCATAATTTATAGGTGATTCTGGTTACATGAGCCGGCCTTGGCTTATTACTCCCTTACGTAGCCCTACTGATGTGGCTGAGGAGGGCTACAATAGGGCTCATAAGAGAACCAGGGAGGTGGTTGAACGAATGTTTGGGCTCCTGAAGATGAGGTTCAGATGCCTTGACAGGTCGGGAGGAGCCCTCCAGTACAACCCAAAGAAGGTTGCTAAGATCGTTATAGCCTGTAGTGTCCTGCATAATATTGCACAGCGGGCTGGGATGCTGCAGGCCATCCAGGCGCACCGAAACCTCCTCAGAGATGAGGAGGACGATCCAGTTCTAGAGGGGCCATTCCGGGACGAAGGGCTCAATGTCAGAGCAGAGATCATCAACCGCTACTTTAGACGGTAAATAATAGAAGTTAGATTGGAGTATTGTCAATAAATGTGAACTCTAGGGAAATGACAAGTAGAGAATTGTGCAAACATGTTAGGATTGTTCATCAAATGATAAAAATGTGTTTCATTTATTAATATAGGTGATGCTCTGATCATTGGGTCCTGTAGCGAGTTTTTGCCACCTGGTTTTTAAAGAGGACATCAGCTGGTAAGTATAAATGTATGGACTGTTGCTGGCATGAATTGTACACAAATACATCATATGGCATACATTTTCAAAACTAGTATTTAGTTTACACATTACTTAAAATGTAAATACTCAGAAAGGGATCCTCTAGCATAACTATCCTCTAGCATGACTATGGTTCAAAGTCACACATTAGAGGTTCATTCTGCTCAATATGACTCATCTTCACACTTGATAGAACATAACACAAGATGCTACACACGCTTAGTAAGCTAGTGACAGAAATTGATTCAGAAATGGGGGGGTGGGAGAGGTGTACAGAACTGATTCACACACTTGTAGTCGTAATTTTAATAAACCTTTTTATGCCATTAGGGAGATGACTTCATGTAAAGACTGAAAGGGAAGAATTCGAAGAATGACAGTGAAGAATTCCCAGACTGACAGTGGAAAAAGACAAGATTGAAATTGAAGAATACCAATGGGATCATGTCTGGCATTATCTTTCAAATCTGCTGACCTTGAAAACCATACAAAGACATGTTCACATGGTAAGTGCCAACTATTTGATAGAATAAGGCTGTGGAGGCATCCTATTGGAGACACTTAGATTATTTTTTAATTTTTAGATGGTTTTTCAGTCCTCTATTTTTGAAATGATGAATAAGACACCTATTGAAGATCAACTGTTTTCTCCAGAATTGACTTTCAAAGACCATGCATTATCCAGGTTGGTTTACCAATGCATGATAGTTAAGAATCACAGGAAGAATGTAGAATATTAGTAGCTTACATACATTAGTCATACTTTGTTCATAATTAGATATTTCGGTATCACAATCAGACACTTAGATTATTTTTTAATTTTTAGATGGTTTTTCAGTCCTCTATTTTTGAAATGAAGAATAAGACACCTATTGAAGATCAACTGTTTTCTCCTGAATTGACTTTTAAAGACCATGCATTATCCAGGTTGGTTTACCAATGCATGATAGTTAAGAATCACAGGAAGAATGTAGAATATTTGTAGATTACATACATTAGTCATACTTTGTTCATAATTAGATATTTAGGTATCACAATCAGACAAAGGAATACATATTATAGTTGATATAGAGGTATTTGAATGGACATGAAATATTACATTTATGTTCAGCATACATATATATTTATTATTTAAATGTGATATACATTATTATGTATAATTAGAAATGCTGATATTTAAATGTAATTTTGATTACACAATATAATGGTGTATGTTTTTTTTGGTTTTTAATCCAAAAATTTCATTCATAAATATCTTGATAAAATGTTGCACAATGTTAGAGCATAGACACAAGATGATTGTAAATGTATTTTATGAATATTTTACAACGTGTGTATTAACTTTGTAAAATATGTTTTTTTATTTTCAGATTTTCATCTGATGACTTCCAGGAATATTTTTTTTTTTTATTTTGTTAAAAGAACTTTTTTTTTTTTTTTTTTTAAATGGTAATAATCAACATTTTATAATTAAATACCCTCTTTTGAACAGATTATAATAAATATCCATATAATCTGTCAATAAAAAACAATTTGACTCCCATGACTGGTAGTTGTCTATTTGACAAGCACATGCATAAGATCAAATTAGGCATCATGTATAGCATTAATTTTAGAAATCCACTGATTCAGAGAATATTAAAGTCAACTATCTTTTTTAAATTAATTGGGGAGTGAAATCCATTAATGCTTTTATTGTGTAATTTTTAGATGTTAAAATATTTTCGGATATGTAGTCAGAATTTGACATAAATTTATTTGTTTCACTTTTAAGAAGGGGAAGTGGTTCACTTACATTAAAGTGACAGTGTTGTTGAATGTAAAATTTATTTTATAAGATCTTGTATCTTCCTTAGGTATCTAAAAACATTATTTTAATAAATTTATATTTTTTAATTTAAAAATGGTAGGTCAGTTAACTTCATATTTTGCACAAGCTAGTTATTGGATGCTATGTTAATAGATTTTATTTTCTAGTGGAGTCATTTAAAGGGTCATTTAACTATAGTTATTAATATTATGTAGTTTTTTTAAATCTTACCTCTTGGGTTAGACATCACATATCTATATATAATTTTCATTCCACTTTAGTTTCTTTTGACAATGTTAAATCAACATTCCAAATGTTTTGGTCCTTAAAGGGACATTCACAAAATATATTGTGTATTGAATTTTAAACAATCATAAAAGAATTTTAACATATTTATAAAGTACTATCGAATTACATTCAGTCTTTAAATATACTAAGAAAAAGATACATCAATGCCCATATCTTAGACAATTACATAAGGCATCTATGTGCAACCAACAATCAGCATCAAAATAGCATATGTAGATATGTATTTAATCCAAGAATATATATAATTAAAATCTAATGATCGAATAACAAAACATATTAAGTTGTTCAAATATTATAATCTTATCCAAAATGCATAAATAACATGTAGCTTAATGTCCCTCTAAGCTGAAGACTGCAAAATACATCCATTACAATATATATTTCAGTCAGTGTGTAAAACAATCCAGAAGTTAATCTAAAATATGCTTTACTCATATGTTATACTACTTTTGCCAAAGGAAGGTGCCTAGGTTTATGATATTTCAAGCATTATTGTGAAATGTCTCCTTAAAGGGACATGAACTCAAAATATACTTAAAGGGAGACAGTAAAAAAATTAATTATTTATACATTCTGAACGAGTATTCTATTTTAAGCAACTTTATAAATTGACTCATATTATCAATGTTCCTCGTGATGTTGCTATCATTACTTTAAAAATAAGGCATTAAACTGATAATTTATTTGCTTCAGTACTCTGGACAGAACTTTTTTTTTTTGGGTGGATTAATTTATCCAACAATCATCAAGGACAACCAAGGTATTTCGCCAAAAATTGTTCGTAATATAAAATATCATTATTGATTTGCAAAGAAAGATAACAAGATAATTCTTAACATTTGAGAATCGGATTAAATTATAAAGTTGCTTAACATTTCATGCTCAATCTGAATCACGAACGCTAAATTTGTTTGGACAGTGTCCCTTTAAGAGATTTAAAGAGTGTATTTACTTCTCTTCTTATCTTGACATACTTTGCTTGAAAAGCATATCGAGATAGGCTCAGTAGATGAAGATTGGTGGATGCACAGAGATGCCTTATGTGATTGGCTCAACCATGTGCATTTAAATTTCTTCTGTTGAGGATATCTAAATACAAAGATAAATTGAGTTACATTTTAAAGTCTAAACAATTTTTTATCTCTACAGATCATTTGATACAATTGTTTGGTTGTAATGTCTATTTAAAAATAAAGACGCCATTGCACAATAACATATATGAGCAGTTCAGACAAATACAAGCTCGAGGTTTATTTACTAATAACAAACAAACCTGTAGTTTAACATCTATAAACAGATTATCCAAGTTACTGACATTATAACCTGAATTTTAACATTCAGAAATGTTGCGTGGGAAACGGATCTTGAAACACCAGATTTGCATCTTTAAACATTAGAGTCTAACGTCACGCAATAGCACACAATCAATGTGCATTATAAATACATTTAATAGAGCAATGTCAATACTTCACAATAAGTCACCAAATTGATTTTATGAACAATAAAGACATACACTATTAAATGTGTATTTGTATTAAAGAAACAGACCGTTATTAAACAGAAAAATGTCTACAACATTTAATAATGTGACAGTATTAGATTTTAAAGAGAATTTAAACATTAATATTTAACGGATCACGGATATTAAATCTGCGTCACACATATCCGCATGACAGGCCCATGATTTACAAATAAGTCTACATGAAAAATGAAGTAACAGCACCACCAGGAGGTATGTGTATGGAAGTTGCTAAGATATGAATTATTAAGGAACGGCCAATCAGAGTTCATCACACAAACACAACTTGAGTCAGGATGGTCTCACAGACATTCTAACAATATTTCAAACTTTTATCCAATCAGATGTACAGATAACTTGTCCCATGGTGCATCTCATGTTTACTTCACCATATAAAAGTCCATTACACGTTGCCATCTTTGTCAGTTCTCTAATGACTGCAGGCAGTATATATTTCTTTACAAAAGATATTCAACAACCCAGCAGGCATGAAACCTCCCAGGTTTACCAAGCAGGAGAGCGCTGCACTGGTCCACGCTGTCAAGGACTTTTATCCCCAGCTGTTTGGGAACAAGAGGAGGTCGACAGATGCGCCTGTTAAGAAGGCCCTCTGGGAGTCTATCACCAATCAGATCATGCGGAGATTTGGAGATATGAGGTTGCGCTTGACAAAAAAAGTCAACCTCATAAGGGAGTGGGTACAAGCCCATAAAAGAGGGGGCAAAAAAGAGGCCCCGCGGAAACTCTACCTACTCCCTTATGAGGTGACTTTATGCGAGCTCCTCACTCTCCGGGTCCCCAAAAGATTTAGATCCTCGCCATCCTCGGCCTCCTCTTCTTCCCTCCCAGCTGCTGGATCTGAAAGTCCTGACCCAGGGGCCAGGGCAGCTGCTTCTCCGTCCGGTGGCCTGGGAGGAGCTGAAAGAGAATCTGAACCAGGTAACTATCCAACTTCATATAATATATTAATATTTGATTAGATTTTTAAAAAATGTGTATATAGTCAGATACTAAACCTATATAGATCTCACAACATACGCTACATATGATGTTTAGATATCTGATTTTAGATTAGTGACACATGAAATAGGAATGATGTTTCTTGCGCTCTACAGAATATGCGTCACAGAGAGAAAATTGAATTGCGCATACACGTTAACATGGGTTTGCTGTAAGTGGCATTGCTTTACACATGTTGGTCAAATGACGGATGCGTAATTCCGCTTGGAATCATTGCGCAATGATCGCGAAAATTAGAATTGCGCATACACGTTAACATGGGTTTGCTGTAAGTGGCATTGCTTTACACATGTTGGTCAAATGACGGATGCGTAATTCCGCTTGGAATCATTGCGCAATGATCGCGAAAATTAGAATTGCGCATACACATTAACATGGGTTTGCTGTAAGTGGCATTGCTTTACACATGTTGGTCAAATGACGGATGCGTAATTCCGCTTGGAATCATTGCGCAATGATCCCGAAAATTAGAATTGTGCATACACTTTAACATGGGTTTGCTGTAAGTGGCATTGCTTTACACATGTTGGTCAAATGACGGATGCGTAATTCCGCTTGGAATCATTGCGCAATGATCGCGAAAATTAGAATTGCGCATACACGTTAACATGGGTTTGCTGTAAGTGGCATTGCTTTACACATGTTGGTCAAATGACGGATGCGTAATTCCGCTTGGAATCATTGCGCAATGATCCCGAAAATTAGAATTGCGCATACACGTTAACATGGGTTTGCTGTAAGTGGCATTGCTTTACACATGTTGGTCAAATGACGGATGCGTAATTCTGCTTGGAATCATTGCGCAATGATCGCGAAAATTAGAATTGCGCATACACGTTAACATGGGTTTGCTGTAAGTGGCATTGCTTTACACATGTTGGTCAAATGACGGATGCGTAATTCTGCTTGGAATCATTGCGCAATGATCCCGAAAATTAGAATTGTGCATACACGTTAACATGGGTTTGCTGTAAGTGGCATTGCTTTACACATGTTGGTCAAATGACGGATGCGTAATTCCGCTTGGAATCATTGCGCAATGATCCCGAAAATTAGAATTGCACATACACGTTAACATGGGTTTGATGTAAGTGGCATTGCTTTACACATGTTGGTCAAAATGAAATGTGAATTATTATATATGTGAAGAATACAGTATTCTTATTTTCAATATTATACATAATAAAAAAAAGAGTAGCAGAATCAAAATAAATAATAACATATGTCCATCAATTGATGAGAATGAAATAACACAAAAAATTAATTAAAGCTACAGTAAACAACAGAACTGATTGAAAATAAGAGTACAGGATATATTTATTATGAATTTAATTGAGGAAACAATTAACTCATGGGACTACCAAAAGATTAATAGTTTTTAATTGATTTGGTAATAATTTAAAGATTTTAAACATGGCATGATTTGTATTAATGATATCTAATCCTCATTTAATATATTACAGATCTGGATGTTGGTGCTGGAACCTCAAGCCAGGGCTTGTCACAGTATGGTATGTCTCATTTTAATTGACATTTGTTTTCGAAACATGGACAGAACATTACATACTAAATCCACATTGTTCAATATTTATATGTATCTGCAAAATGGATTATTAAATATTTACAAATAAGAATAAAAAAATAAACAAACATAGGATTACATTGTAATACTAATCTGAATTTTTTTCGAATTTAAGATATCCCATCTATTCTTGATATCTTCATTTTAATGTAAGATTCTTTGAATGTCCAATTTATATTCTTCCCCTGTGTATTGCTTAATCTTATTTGGATACATTTTGACAAAATTCACACTTTTGCATATGTTTTGATTTTAAAAATATAGATTCAATTTTTGAAACTGATCACGTCATTTAAGGGACATGCCAACTAAATTTTACATTGAATGATTTGGAAACGTGATTTTATTGTTTTGTTTAAACATTTTATGAGCTACATTGGTTCAGTCTATTGTTTTAGTTCTTCTAAAAACATATTGATTTTGGTTTAGGTTAAACAATGCATTACTGGTATTATCCGGCTGTTTTTTTATGCATAAATTGGCATTTTGTCAAAAGTTAAAATCATGTGTTCAGATAACAGTAGTACATAGTTTAAAAAAGTATACAATTACACATTTTGAGCTTCATGTCCCTTTAATAGAGGAAAATTAAATAATTCTTAGGATATCCTTAACTAACATATTAGATTGTAATTGCATGCTCCATCCCATTCATTACATCAACATATGGAGTAGAGAATTCATTAACAGCAACATTGTCAAATCAATATATTTTTATATTAAAGGGACACTGAGCTAAAATTATTAATTTTGTCATTCAGATAGAGCATGCAATATTAATCAACATTTAAATATAATACTATTATCATATTTGAAATATTCTATTGCTAAATGTATTTTAAAATCAAGAATGTACGTTTATCTGCAGCTCCATTTTGGTTGACCAACCTGGGTTTTTATTGATGATTGGTGGATACCTTCAACAAACAATATTTATTGAATCCAATATTGCTTATCTGCCTTTAAGATTAAAATGTAGCAAAATTAAAATTATAATAGTAGTCAATGTTAAATTATTTGTAACAGTTTGAACAGTGAAATCAATGATTGAAATAAATCATGTCAGTGTCCTTTTAATAAACAATAGATTCATTAATCCTTACATTCTTTGGATTAGACAATATTGATATATAATTCACATATTCACATATGCATATTCCAGGCCAAACCACAATAATAATTTTATAATTGTACAGACAGTCATTGCTATTCATCTGAGTGCCTATATGCATACCATATCCTCATGTCATCATTGTTTAGAAATTCAAACACACTTCTAAGTATATTGCAAACATAATCAAGTTGAAATGCGTTGATTTGATTTCATGATGTATGAGATTTTAATATATTTTTATTATTTATTTCAAATGGATCCTCCTCTTCTGGTCATCAGTTTTCTGCCCCTGCCCAATCCCCTGCCCAGTCCCCTGCCCCTCCACAGACCACAGACCCTCCCGGCCCTTCCCATTTTTCCTATCCTGTCCCTCCCAAAAAACGCCCCTTCCTCCCCCTTCGCCGCTCTCCCCGTCTTTTGGCCCGTACAGCTACCCCAGCTGCCCAGCCCCCAACTCACCACTCCCCAGCTGTATGGGCTACCCCAGAGCAGCAGCCCATCCCTCCCCAACCCAATCCCATCCCTCCCCAACCCAATCCCATCCCTCCCCCTGTATCAACCTTCATTGTCCTGGGTGTCGGATTGTCCTTCCCAGGCACAGCTGTAAGTATCATTCAAAATCAACATTATAAGATACTTAAAGGTACACTGAAGGCAAATTGTTTCTATTGTGATTAAAATAGAGCATGCAATGTTAATCAAATGTATAATTTACTTCTCTTATCAATTATTCTTCATTCTCTTGCTATCTTTATTGAAACAAAGAAATGCCTCTAATTATTTTTTATTAAAACAAAATCTGGACATCATTTCTTTATTGTTGGATGAATGTATCAATCAATCAACCAAAGTTGATAACCAAAAATGGCCTGCCCTATAAACTTACATTCTTGCATTTAAAATATAGCTAGAGAATTCAAACATTTAAAGAATACGATTAAATTAATAATTCTTTTTAATGTCATGCTCTATCTGAATCAGTAACTAAAATATTTAGGTTTAGTGTCCCTTTAATTTGATATCACTACATATACCAATCACCACTACTTGGATCCAACAATTTATGTACAAATGTTCATACATTATCTCTTGTATAACCCAGTGGGAATGTAATTTCTTCTGGTTGCTATGTTTACACAGCTTGTCCTCAACGCCAAAACGTTTAAGGATAGGTGTGCCTACCACAGTATAACTAAAATATTTAAATTGCTAATGTAAGTACAATGTAAATCCTTTTACAAGATTTTAGACACTCAAGCTGTAAAAGTGGATCATCAAAAACCAATTAAAGGGGACAACATGTTGGAGTAAAATGTCCCTTTAATGGTTTAGGTCTGTCTGAATAACATATTTCATGTGTAAAAAATCAATGTCAACAAATTAATTTAAAGAATTATTTGTCTTTATGATGACAATGTATCTTTGCTTATTTTTTTGTCTGTTGTGTAATTATCATTAATATTTTATTTTTTATTTATTTTAGGCTGTGACTCAACATGGCTCACGCTAGAAGATCTAGCACGCGTAGAACAGGTCGTGTTGAGGAACGCAGCTGTCCTGAGAGGGATGAGCGACACCATGCAGGCCCAGCTACAGGTTCAGCATTTGACTCTACGTCAGATGAGGCGGTGGAATTCAATGCTTGAATCTGTAGCTAGACAGGCACAGGACGATGAAGGGGATGACCAGTAAGTGGAGGATCTGGAGATGCTCCAAGGGCGCAGATAAGAATCCTCTGTCCACATGTTGATGTTTGTTTTTATGGTTGCCATTTGGACTTTTTTTCTTGTTATTGTTGTGCCTGTTGCACTCTTTTACCTTGTCATATGGCTCCAATGGGGCTATGCTGGCCCTTGGCAACTCTCTTCATGGACTGTGATGCACTCTGTTACCTTGTCATATGGCTCCAATGGGGCTATGCTGGCCCTTGGCAACTCTCTTCATGGACTGTGATGCACTCTGTTACCTTGTCATATGTCTCCAATGGGGCTATGCTGGCCCTTGGCAACTCTCTTCATGGACTGTGATGCACTCTGTTACCTTGTCATATGGCTCCAATGGGGCTATGCTGGCCCTTGGCTACTCTCTTCATGGACTGTGATGCACTCTGTTACCTTGTCATATGGCTCCAATGGGGCTATGCTGGCCCTTGGCTACTCTCTTCATGAACTGTGATGCACTCTGTTACCTTGTCATATGGCTCCAATGGGGCTATGCTGGCCCTTGGCAACTCTCTTCATGGACTGTGATGCACTCTGTTACCTTGTCATATGGCTCCAATGGGACTATGCTGGCCCTTGGCTATTCTCTTCATGGACTGTGATGCACTCTGTTACCTTGTCATATGGCTCCAATGGGGCTATGCTGGCCCTTGGCAACTCTCTTCATGGACTGTGATGCACTCTGTTACCTTGTCATATGGCTCCAATGGGGCTATGCTGGCCCTTGGCAACTCTCTTCATGGACTGTGATGCACTCTGTTACCTTGTCATATGGCTCCAATGGGGCTATGCTGGCCCTTGGCTACTCTCTTCATGGACTGTGATGCACTCTGTTACCTTGTCATATGGCTCCAATGGGGCTATGCTGGCCCTTGGCAACTCTCTTCATGGACTGTGATACACTCTGTTACCTTGTCATATGGCTCCAATTTTCCTGATCTTTAAAAGATTATTTATAAATGTTGTTGATGTTTTCTGACATACTAATAAAAGACATGTCATTGCACGATTCTTTGTCCTCTTTATTCATGTCATTGATTGAAATCTCTAGTTTATTTGGTTGATCCTTAAAGGGACCTTAGCAAAAATAATGGTGTTTCCAGAATCATATATGTAATACAATTGTAAATGACTTTAAGATTAACATCTCCAATGTAATGTTATTATTTATCTTTATATATTTTTCGTAAAGCTTTATCATTGCATGATTATGATTAGCATAGTAATTCTTTTATATATGTATATATAGATTGTTATTTGTGTATATATATGTATATTGCAAATTTCACATCCATGTGTGTATTTATAAACTCTGCATGAATTGATGCACCTTTAACAAATAATCTGAGGATTGATACAATGATATAATCCCTGTAAAGTGTTCATTTTATTGAAATAGTATTGTCTCTGTGTATCCTCTTTTTAAAAATAAAAATCATGTCCCTTTAAGTGATGCTGAGCACAATTGTTAATGAATGGATTTCCATTTCTAAAGCGTTTTTGTCCTTTTTACATGAACAAGGACATATAATCTTATTAATAAACAATCTTATTGTAATGTTGACAGCACATGTATTTCATTTTCAATTCTATCTTATTGTAGTAGTGTAACCAAATCAATCTCTGTGTGTAATGCGCATATTTTAGATGAGGAATATGTTTTTCCAAATATTTGAAAAAAATACTTCTCCTCCCATATATGGCTATAGGTAGGCTGACCATATTTCAACTTGAATAAATGACACGTTTGATCAATACATGTGTCATTATTGTTATTCCAAAACAATCTAAACATATCTTAAAACATCAATGGCATATGTATTTATCATGTGTATCTTTTAAATGTTAAATATATACACCATAGCTATAGTTAAAGGGACAGTCAAGTCCGAAAAGATGATTCATGATTTCGTGACATTCCTAGATAGCAATATAGACACATACTAGTTACTAAAATATAAATACGTTTCTTATTGATATGCCAAGCTGTCAACTGAGTCCTTGTATTGGCTGCGGTTTTTCAGCGATCTCGGATGCGCCATGTTGCTTAAGACGTCACCTGCCAGGCTGTCCAATGATTCCTTGTATTGGCTGACGTTTTTACGCGATCAAGGATGCACCTTTTATTGGATGGCATTTTTACGCGATCAAGGATGCGCCTTTTTTTGGATTGCGTTCTTACGTGATCAAGAATGCGCCTTTTATTGGATTGCGTTCTTACTTGATCAAGGAAGCGCCATGTTAATTAAGACGTCACATGCAAAGGTGTAAAAAAATGTCTGATTGTATTACGTAGTCCCGCAATATTTGTTTGTGCACGTTACACACGTTTGTGAATGAGAAGACAAGTTTAAAAACATGGCGAATATGGATTGTTTGCATCATGTTACATTGTTGACCCATAGCTGATAAAGACCACCACATTCTCTTTTGCTGGATGTCCGGTTGAATAAACGAACGAAAGCAAAATGTTTTCATGCATAAGATATTTCGAGGCAAGTGCAAATCTCTATAGTCCATCTTGTTTAATATGTTTGTCAACAATATGTTCCTTTTTATGAAAAATGACTGTTGTGTTTAATGTTAAAGATATCTAATTCATAAATATGCGCTATTGTATTAGAATAAAGTAATCAATATGCATTTATCTTTATCATATGCTAAATATATGATGCCGACTTCTTCTAAATGTAATTTCGTCGTATATTTTATTAAAGGTTCATTAGACACTCACATTAAAAAGCAAAATATTTTATTTGGTCTCTAGTTATATAGTCCATTGTTTACCAAATACATGTCTACTTTTGCTTCTGTTCAAATAAAATTGAAGTAATTTTCTGATTCCTCGCCAAGCCTCAAAGTTTCATGTGAGTACCATCTCCAGCTTTCTCCTGTTTGTGTAAAGGGTCTTTTCATATGTTAATGATGGGGTATTGTCTTGTTTTACGTTTGTAATGGGGGTTCATCTATCTTTTCAATAGAGATAACCCGATTTTCTTTAAAAGTGTTTAAAGCTTTTTAATATTGATTTTGATATCAGTATATGTTAATCTTGTTGTTTCTAGTAGTGTCTATTACATGCAGTTCTGTTAAAAAGATAGTATACTGTCCCTTTAATGCAAATGTTGATTTTTGTATCATGTATGAGTTCCACATTGGTTAATCTCCAAATATATTATTGTTAGCATATTTTTTTTTCACTCCTTAAAGGACTTTAAACCATATTCATTGTTAAAACAAATGTCTTTCTAAAAAAAAATAAACACAATAATGTCTCTTTAAGAAAATAGACTTTAACACGTCAATATAATTTTTTTTTCAATATATCTTGTTTGAACAAGTACATGTAGATATACCAACAATCACCAAATATTATATGTTAGCATATGTAATTTTGTTAAAGGGACAGTTTAGAAAACAAATAATGTTTTGCATTATTAAAAAAGTCAGTTTTGTAATATCAATGATATCAAAGGTTTCTCACCAATTAATCATTTGTCTGTGTTTATTTTAATTTGCTATCTAAACCTATGAGGTTCGTGTGCTCATTTCTTAGAGCTTGAAGAGTGCATGTAATCAGAATGCTATTTGACCACTAGAGGGCATTTGGATAGCATTTGTATATCTAAAACCTTGAGCTCATACAGCATATTTACCATGTATTGATCATTGATTGTGTAAAATGTTGTTATGTCAGAACAACAAATAAGTGGTCATTTTTCATAGGCTTAGATACAAGGGTAAGCACATAAGTCACACGTATTTCTCCATGTTTTGTTGTTTCAAACTTGATAATGCGTAATACAGTGTTTTCGTTGTAATCAATAATGTTCTGACTGTCCCTTTAAGCTGTGTTATTGGCATTCAAACAGTAATATGCCATCATGGATAATTGTAATGGTAATTTTGTTTGCGATTCGGGAAACAGTTTGGACATCACATCACAGAAACCAATCAATATCATGAACAAGGATAGGTATGTGATGTGGTTTTCACACACTTATAACCCACACTCTGCAAACAATCTGCCTCCATGGACCCTGTCCCATAGAAGTAGATTATATACAGAGTGTGGTCCACAAGTGTATGAAAACCACATCATCACATACCTATCCATTACACATTAAATAAAAAAAAATTAAACATGAAAACAAATACTTAGATGAGCTCTGGGAGGGTCAACTGCCGACTCCGACGAGTTCTCATTGGAGATGTTGTGGGAAGAGTGGAAGGAAGGGTACTGGGACGACCAAGGTGAGGAGGAGGAGATGGCCGAGGAGATGGCCCGGCAGGAGGAGATGGCCCGGCAGGAGAAGATGGCCCAGCAGGAGAAGATGGCCCGGCATTAGCAGATGGCCTGGCAGGAGGCCCAGCAGCAGGAGGCCCAGCGGCAGGAGGCCCAGCAGATGGCGGCCCAGGAGCAGGAGGCCCAGCAGATGGCGGCCCAGGAGCAGGAGGCCCAGCAGATGGCGGCCCAGGAGCAGGAGGCCCAGCAGCAGGAGGCCCAGCAGATGGCGGCCCAGCAGCAGGAGGCCCAGCAGATGGCGGCCCAGCAGCAGGAGGCCCAGCAGATGGCGGCCCAGGAGCAGGAGGCCCAGCAGATGGCGGCCAAGAAGCAGGAGGCCCAGCAGATGGCGGCCCAGGAGCAGGAGGCCCAGAAGATGGCGGCCCAGGAGCAGGAGGCCCAGCAGCAGGAGGCCCAGCAGATGGCGGCCCAGCAGCAGGAGGCCCAGCAGATGGCGGCCCAGGAGCAGGAGGCCCAGCAGATGGCGGCCAAGGAGCAGGAGGCCCAGCAGATGGCGGCCCAGCAGCAGGAGGCCCAGCAGATGGCGGCCCAGGAGCAGGAGGCCCAGCAGATGGCGGCCAAGGAGCAGGAGGCCCAGCAGATGGCGGCCCAGGAGCAGGAGGCCCAGCAGATGGCGGCCCAGGAGCAGGAGGCCCAGCAGATGGCGGCCCAGGTGCAGGAGGCAGATCAGCAGATGGCGGACCAGGAGCAGGAGGCAGACCAGCAGGAGGCAGACCAGCATGCGCCTCCCGGAAGAAATTAAACATCTCTTGGAGTCTAAAGGTTCTGTTTTGGCCTTCTTCTATTCGAGTAAGGAGGTGTATGATTTGGGTTTGGCCTTCAATGATTTTGTTTTGTCCTTCAATAATTCTATTTCTGCCTTCTATATTTTGGATCCGGGAGTTACGCATCTGGTCAATGTAGTCTAGTAGAACCCGCACCTCCGCTATTTCCTCTTGTTGTGCACGGCGGGGTGCCCGTGAACAGCGGCCTGTTGATGCATGGCGGCCTGCTGGTGCACGGCGGCCTGCTGGTCCTTGAGGGGCCTCTGCTTCCACGGCCTCTTCCTCTGATTCCGGGGCCTCTTCGTCAAGGGGGGCCTCTTCATCAAGGGGGGCCTCTTCATCAAGGGGGGCCTCTTCATCAAGGGGGGGCCTCTTCCCTCCGAGGTGGAGATTCATCCCCACCACTCTCATCTCGGGTAAAAGGAGGAGCCGGTAGTTGCTGTGCTGCCTCCTCCCCAGACTCTGTATATTTGAAAAAGAAATAAATGTATATATTAGCATATTTCCAAATAAAGCTTTAAATTACTTAGCTTACAATACAATTACAAATGCAGCCTCATTAATCCACTTTGAAATCTAACAATCAATACGATGTCTGCATTATCTAAACCGTGTTTGTGATATCTCTGGTCAATTTGAATGTTTTAGCGTTTGTTTTCAGTCTGTTTAAATGCACACCTAACCTATATTCTAGATACTAATGTAACCGCAAAGTAATTGTGAATGCGTGTAAACAACGTAATAGCATTAATCTGATCCTTAAAGGGACATGAAACCCAATGTTTTATCTTTCATGATTTAGAAGCATACAATTATAATAAACTTTCTAATGTACTTTTCTTATCTAATTTGCTTCATTCTCTGGATATTCTTTGCTGAAAAGCATATCTAGATATGCTGAGAAGCTGCTGATTGGTAGCTGCATATAGCTGCCTCCTGTGATTGGTTCACCGTGTGCATTGCTATTTCTTCATTAAAGTATATCTAAAGAATGAATCAAATTAGGTAATATAAGTAAATTGGAATGTTGTTTCAAATTGTATTCTCTACCTTAATCATGAAAGGAAAGGTTTGCGTATATTGTCCCTTGAAATACATTCGTATGTTAATTTATTCTTAAATGAGCTTACCGTCAGATGAGAATGGCAGGTTCCCGGTATCAATTCCTCCGATACCGACTATATCCACCTCGGAGATGCTGGGACGCAACATTTCCTCCCATCGGCAGTAATCGATTTCCAGTGCAGGGCCGCCACTGGTTCCTGCAGCATGTTGGGCCTCCTGGCTTAACTTTTTCTTAAGATCCATCTTGCAGTCCCGGTAGCGATGTTTAATAGAGTCCATATCTCTGTTCCGGCCACCCACTGCATTGACTGCATTCCTTATCTCCTGCCAGAGCTTCCTCTTCTCAGTCGGGGTGGTCTTCTGATTCTGCAGCCTCCTATACCTGGCCATATAGGCTTCTACTGGGCCTCCTCCTCCTCCATCGAAAACCTCGCCTCCCTAGTCGCCTTGGCCTTCCCCTGTGACAATGCCCTCTGTTTCCTGGACTGTGAAGCCCTACTCTGTCTGCCACTGGGTACAGCCACTTGTTCATCTTGAACCAAGTGGCTGGGTCCACCCACCGCTTCCACCCCCGCTTCCTGCCCCCCTTCCTGCCCTGTACCTCTCCCCTTCCCTCTCCTACCCCCTCTACCTCTCCCCTGCCTGCCCTTCATCTCTTCCCTAAACTAAACCCCAAATAAGCAAACAAAAAGTGAGTGTGATCAAATGAAAGGGGTCAAAATAAAGAACTAAAAAGACCAAAAAAAGTGCAGAAAGTGTGAAAGGGATATAAATAAAAGAGGGTAAGGAGTATTTAAATGAACAAAATGAAGAAGAAGACTAAAAGGATGATATGTAAACTAAATGTAACTAGGGGATGGTGATGGGATGGGGATGGGGTATGGGATAAGAGTAAATGGGATTACAGGGAATGGGACTACAGGGAATGGGGTATGGAGTGTAGTATGAGAGGGTATGGGGTATGGAGTGTATGTAGTGTTATTGATAAGTGTATGTATGTATTGAATGTGTTTGCGTGTAAATGTTTTAAGTGTACAGAAAAAGCACTTGCACACTCACCCAAACCAACTGTCGCTCACTAACTCACACTAGCACTAACTCTCTAACTCACACTACCACTAACTCTCTAACTCACACTACCACTAACTCTCTAACTCACACTACCACTAACTCACTCACGATAACACTAACTGACTCACAATAATGCACAAATTCTCTAAGCTCCAATCTCCAAAAACCCACCAGCAACACAGTGAAAGAAGCCATGCTTGTGTGGTGCTTATATACCCTGTGTAAATGTTTAATGATGTACCAGTTTGCGTTGTAAATTGTGTTCAGGTGTGCTTTATTATTACTTATTATTTGTGCAATGTGTATTAGGTGTGTGAATTTGCGCATGCTCATTTGGAGTTAGTATTTGTGGAATGTGTAGAATGCGATGATGTCATAGTGCTCGTTTTCTATAACATTGACCAATAGTATTATGGTTAAATGTGAATTTGCGATGGTGTGGTATTAGTGAAGTTTTGTATATGTATGTTTGTCCTAATATATAGTAATATTGAATGCGAGTATTTTGCTAGTGTATGATTGTGATTTTTTTTTCCTTGTTGTTATTTTCCGTATTTCCGCATCTTAAATGATATGCGTATTCCCTGTATTTTATTTAATTAAACTTCCCCCCACTTCTGAATGTGTAATGCTTATGTGCTTTGTTTAGTGATTGTTGTTGTGACATTTGCGGCGTGTTATTGTTGTGCATTATGTGGTATGCGTCATATGACCGAGCTGTGCGTATTTCTCGCGAGATCGAGTGTTAGATGAAAAAAGCGTGTTTGTTTGCTTTTCGATTGATCTCTATGGGAGACTGTCTAACGCAGGCAGGATTCCGCGTGTGAAATACACGCGTTAGGAGTATCGTTAGAAGGTTTTTTTTCAACTCTAAATACCCGCGTTAAAAAACGCTGTGCATTAGACATAAACCACGCGTAGCTATCGCACCCCATTTACCGCCAAACTCCAAATCTAGCCATGAGAAAATTAGACTCTTACCAATCCCTTTCTATCCCTCAGATACATAACTCATCAGGCGCTACTACATCTAATCCGCAAGAGATAGTGGACTCATTTGCAAAGTATTATAGTGCCTTCTATGATGGCCAAAAAGTAGCTCACACAGATGAGACTCAAAAAATATTGTTCTTTTTTGGGACAGACTAAATTGGGGAGTATAACAGAAGTGGACCGGGAAGCATTAAACTCCAAAATCACACAAGCAGAAGTGATTTCTGTTCTCAAAGACCTGAAACCTGGGGAAGCTCCTGGACTGGTTCCCTGGAGAATACTATAGACTTTTCAAAAATACCTTAATACCCCACTTAGTTAAGTTTTTCAACCACATAATGGATGGAAAGGATATTCCTACAGACTTGCTTCAAGCAAAGATTGTAGTGATCCCAAAAGTGGGTAAAAATCCCAAACATTGTTCCAGCTATAGGCCCATATCTCTCATTAATCAGGACCTCAAAATAAAGACTAAAATCCTAGCTAACAGACTCAAGTTTATCCTCCCATCAATAATTCATCCAGATTAAGTGGGATTCATTCTTGGCAGGGAAGCCCCAGATAACATTAGGAGAATGGTCTCGGTTATACACTACCTGGCTAATTAAAAAAGTGAATTCAATGCTTCTGTCCCTAGATGTGGAGAAGGCATTTGATAAGGTTGACTGGAACTATATGTGGGCGGTGCTGGTAAAAATGGGATTCAAAAGTCCTTGCTTGACAGCAATCAAAAATATCTACTCCACTCCCCGAGCCTATGTTAGAGTGATAGGCCACCAATCTCATAACCAGTATAGAACGGTACGAGGCAGGGTTGCCTGCTCTCGCCTCTCCTCTTTGCTATAACAAGACATAGAAAATTAGGAGGGGTGGCGGTTCCTCACCTTTCACACTATTAACAAGCCTCTAGATTGGCCCAAATTACATTTTTTTGTAAAAGGGATAAGAATCTACTATGGCCTATTTTAGAAGCAAATATAGAAGGTTTAAGCTTGCCAGAGGATGTGATATGGAGTGGGGTTGAGATACCTAAGGGACATGACATACACTTCCCAATAACTTAACTCTCAAAACAACAATGGAAATGTTTTAATAACATTTCCCCATCCATTCTTTAGTAACTCCATTGAAATATTTATTACATATGGACTACAGACCTCTAATACAAAAATGGGAAAATAAATTACTGTACAGGGTGGCGGACATACTCATTCATAACATTACAGTCAACTTAAAGGGCCATTATACACTCATTTTTTCTTTGCATAAATGTTTTGTAGATGATCTATTTATAAAGCCCATAAAGTTTTTTTTTTAAAAAAAAATTATAATTTTGCTTATTTTTAAATAACATTGCTCTGATTTTCAGACTCCTAATCAAGCCCCAAAGTTTTATTTGAATACCATCAGCTACCTTCTCCAGCTTGCTCCTGTTTGTGTAAAGGGTCTTTTCATATGCAAAAGAAGGGGGGGGGGAGTGTCTTATTTCCTACTTGCAGTGGGCTTTCCAACTGCCTTTTCAACAGAGCTAAACTGAAAGCTTCTAAGTAAGTTTTTAAACCATTTTATACTGGATTTTGATATCAGTATCTGTGCATCTTATTCTTTATAGTAGTGTCTATTTGTAATGACAGGTTTATCACAAAAACAACCTGTGTAATATAAACGGATATGCACACTTTTTATACAATTTCAGGAAAAATTGGTTTTGTATCACATTAATAACTATGCTGAAAAGGTATTACCTTAGTTATTTATGTGACTTAATATGGCCGTAGTGTTATCACCTGTAGTCTGAGATACTTAGATAACAGAAGGTTAATAATACGGCTTAGTTCAGAATAAAGATTAAGTTCGTACCTTAAGTCCTTAAGATTGATCAGAACTGAATTCACCTACTAGGATGGAGCTTTAGGTGAGTTGTTAACTCAGTGTTCAGCGTTCCTGAGTTCCTCCCAGCATCTGTGTGGAGTGAGAGACGCTGCAGCGATGGTGCGGCGGTAGCTGATGACGTAAGCACCTGCTCCTGGAATCCGACTCAGCACGGCTGAGAGAAGGTGATACAGCGGAGTAGCAAACAAGATGAGATGGAGGTCTTATGTGCCAGTTGTGGAACTTTGGAATTAAAGACTTGAGGCTTGCAAGGAGTCTTCCATAGCTAGAGGTAAATTGCTGTGGTTAGGAGTAACAACTTCAATAATCCAGCACAATTCAGAGGTAAGATGTAACCTTTATAGGGAGGAGCTGGTTACCTAAAAGGTATAACGTAAAAGAAAAGGAGAATCCTTACATAGACCCACCCCCCAAGGAAACCACAGCGAGGTTTCAAGGACGAGGCCTGTCAGGGTGCCGTCTGTGGAACAGCGAGACAAGCCTAGGAGCAGAAAGATTGGAGGCAGGTTCCCAAGTATCATCCGCAGGTCCATAACCCAGCCAACGGACCAGGTAGAACAACCGTCCATGCAGAACCCGGGAGTCAAGGATGCTGTGAACTTGAAGATACTCCTGGGTACCCAGAGTTGAAGCGCCAGGGAGATCCCTGAGCGTTGGTACATCCAAATAACAAGGCTTCACCAAAGATATGTGGAAGGTGGGATGTACCTTTAGCGCAGGTGGAAGTTCCAGGGTAACTGTAAGTGGATTGTTAATGGAAGAAATGACAAAAGGTCCAATAAAAGTTTGACCTAATTTTTTACAGGGGTAGGGCAATTTCAAATTTCTGGTAGATAACCAAACTTGCTGACCGACTGTGTAACGTGGTCCAGTCCTTGTCGTAGGTTATAGTACTTGATTTGTGCAGATTGAGCTTCGAGGATGTGAGTCTTCACAGATGAGAAGATTCGGGAAATGTCATTCACAATATAATTTACCTGAGGACAGGGGGAATCGATCTGAGGCAATAGGTCAGAACGAGGATGTAACCCATAATTAACAAAGGCCTAGATTTAGAGTTTGGTGGAAGCCTTGAAAACCAGCGTTAGAGGCTCCTAACGTTGGTTTTAGGCTACCGCCGGTATTTGGAGTCAGTCAGGAAAGGGTCTAACGCTCACTTTTCAGCCACGACTTTTCCATACCGCAGATCCCCTTACGTCATTTGCGTATCCTATCTTTTCAATGGGATCTTTCTAACTCCGGTATTTAGAGTCGTGGCTGAAGTGAGCATTAGAAATCTAACGACAAAACTCCAGCCGCAGAAAAAAGTCAGTAGTTAAGAGCTTTCTGGGCTAACGCCAGTTTATAAAGCTCTTAACTACTGTGCTCTAAAGTACACTAACACCCATAAACTACCTATGTACCCCTAAACCGAGGTCCCCAAACATTGCCGCCACTCGATTAAAATTTTGTAACCCCTAATATGCCGACCGCCACCTACGTTATCCTTATGTACCCCTAATCTGCTGCCCCTAACACCGCCGACCCCTGTATTATATTTATTAACCCCTAACCTGCCCCCCACAACGTCGCCGCCAGCTACCTACAATAATTAACCCCTAATCTGCCGACCGTAAAGCGCCGCTACTTACGTTATCCTTATGTACCCCTAATCTGCTGCCCCTAACACCGCCGACCCCTATATTATATTTATTAACCCCAAATCTGCCCCCACAATGTCGCCTCCACCTGCCTACACTTATTAACCCCTAATCTGCCGAGCGGACCGCACCTCTATTATAATAAAGTTATTAACCCCTAATCCGCCTCACTAACCCTATAATAAATAGTATTAACCCTTAATCTGCCCTCCCTAACATCGCTGACACCTAACTTCAAACATTAACCCCTAATCTGCCGACCTAATCTCGCCGCTACTGTAATAAATGGATTAACCCCTAAAGCTAAGTCTAACCCTAACACTAACACCCCCCTAAATTAAATATAATTTAAATCTAACGAAATTAATTAACTCTTATTAAATAAATTATTCCTATTTAAAGCTAAATACTTACCTGTAAAATAAATCCTAATATAGATACAATATAAATTATATTTATATTATAGCTATTTTAGGATTAATATTTATTTTACAGGTAACTTTGCATTTATTTTAACCAGGTACAATAGCTATTAAATAGTTAAGAACTATTTAATAGCTAAAATAGTTAAAATAATTACAAAATTACCTGTAAAATAAATCCTAACCTAAGTTACAATTAAACCTAACACTAAACTATCAATAAATAAAGTAAATAAACTACCTACAATTATTTACAATTAAAGCTAACACTACACTATCAATAAATTAATTAAATACAATATCTACAAATAACTACAATGAAATAAACTAACTAAAGTACAAAAAATAAAAAAGAACTAAGTAACAAAAAATAAAAAAATATTTACAAACATCAGAAAAATATTGCAACAATTTTAAACTAATTACACCTACTCTAAGCCCCCTAATAAAATAACAAAGACCCCCAAAATAAAAAAATGCCCTACCCTATTCTAAATTACTAAAGTTCAAAGCTCTTTTACCTTACCAGCCCTGAACAGGGCCCTTTGCGGGGAATGCCCCAAAGAATTCAGCTCTTTTGCCTGTAAAAAAACCCACATACAATACCCTCCCCCCAACATTACAACCCACCACCCACATACCCCTAATCTAACCCAAACCCCTCTTAAATAAACCTAACACTAAGCCCCTGAAAATCTTCCTACTTTATCTTCACCATACCAGGTTCACCGATCGATCCAGAAGAGCTCCTCCGATGTCTTGATCCAAGGCCAAGCGGGGGGCTGAAAATGTCCATGATCCGGCTGAAGTCTTCATCCAAGCGGGAGCTGAAGAGGTCCATGATCTGGCTGAAGTCTTCTATCAACGGCAACTTCAATCTTCTTTCTTCCGGATCCATCTTGCAGACCTCCGACGCGGAACATCCTGCTGGCCCGACGGACTACCGACGAATGAAGGCTCCTTTAAGGGACGTCATCCAAGATGGCGTCCCTCGAATTCCGATTGGCTGATAGGATTCTATCAGCCAATCGGAATTAAGGTAGGAATATTCTGATTGGCTGATGGAATCAGCCAATAAGAATCAAGTTCAATCCGATTGGGCGATCCGATCAGCCAATCAGATTGAGCTTGCATTCTATTGGCTGATCGGAACAGCCAATAGAATGCGAGCTCAATCTGATTGGCTGATCGGGTCAGCCAATCGGATTGAACTTGATTCTGATTGGCTGATTCCATCAGCCAATCAGAATATTCCTACCTTAATTCCGATTGGCTGATAGAATCCTATCAGCCAATCGGAATTCGAGGGATGACATCTTGGATGACGTCCCTTAAAGGAGCCTTCATTTGTCGGTAGTCCGTCGGGCCAGCAGGATGTTCAGGGTCGGAGGTCTGCAAGATGGATCCGGAAGAAAGAAGATTGAAGATGCCGTTGATAGAAGACTTCAGCCGGATCATGGACCTCTTCAGCTCCCGCTTGGATGAAGACTTCAGCCGGATCATGGACATCTTCAGCCCCCCGCTTGGGCTTGGATCAAGACATCGGAGGAGCTCTTCTGGATCGATCGGTGAACCTGG
Source organism: Bombina bombina (assembly GCF_027579735.1). Lineage (NCBI taxonomy): Eukaryota > Metazoa > Chordata > Amphibia > Anura > Bombinatoridae > Bombina > Bombina bombina. Next base: position 791,082,551 of record NC_069503.1, on the reverse strand, counting down.
TATGGTGAAGATAAGGTAGGAAGATCTTCAGGGGCTTAGTGTTAGGTTTATTTAAGGGGGGTTTGGGTTAGATTAGGGGTATGTGGGTGGTGGGTTGTAATGTTGGGGGGGTATTGTATGTGTTTTTTTTTACAAGCAAAAGAGCTGAATTCTTTGGGGCATGCCCCGCAAAGGGCCCTGTTCAGGGCTGGTAAGGTAAAAGAGCTTTGAACTTTAGTAATTTAGAATAGGGTAGGACATTTTTTTATTTTGGGGGGCTTTGTTATTTTATTAGGGGGCTTAGAGTAGGTGTAATTAGTTTAAAATTGTTGTAATATTTTTCTAATGTTTGTAAATATTTTTTTATTTTTTGTTACTTAGTTCTTTTTTATTTTTTGTACTTAATTAGTTTATTTCATTGTATTTATTTGTAGATATTGTATTTAATTCATTTATTGATAGTGTAGTGTTAGGTTTAATTGTAGGTAATTGTAGGTATTTTATTTAATTAATTTATTGATAGGGTAGTGTTAGGTTTAATTGTAACTTAGGTTAGGATTTATTTTACAGGTAATTTGTAATTATTTTAACTATTTTAGCTATTAAATAGTTCTTAACTATTTAATAGCTATTGTACTGGGTTAAAATAAATACAAAGTTACCTGTAAAATAAATATAAACCTAAAATAGCTATAATATAAATATAATTTATATTGTAGCTATATTAGGATTTATTTTACAGGTAAGTATTTAGCTTTAAATAGGAATAATTTATTTAATAAGAGTTAATTTATTTCGTTAGATTAAAATTATATTTAATTTAGGGGGGTGTTAGTGTTAGGGTTAGACTTAGCTTTAGGGGTTAATACATTTATTAGAATAGCGGTGAGCTCCAGTCGGCAGATTAGGGGTTAATGTTTGAAGTTAGGTGTCGGCGATGTTAGGGAGGGCAGATTAGGGGTTAATACTATTTATTATAGGGTTAGTGGGGCGGATTAGGGGTTAATAACTTTATTATAATAGCGGTGCGGTCCGCTAGGCAGATTAGGGGTTAATAAGTGTAGGCAGGTGGAGGCGACATTGTGGGGAGCAGATTAGGGGTTAATAAATATAATATAGGGGTTGGCGGTGTTAGGGGCAGCAGATTAGGGGTACATAGGGATAATGTAAGTAGCGGCGGTTTATGGAGCGGCAGATTAGGGGTTAATAATAATATGCAGGGGTCAGCGATAGCGGGGGCAGCAGAATAGGGGTTGATAAGTGTAAGGTTAGGGGTGTTTAGACTCGGGGTACATGTTAGAGTGTTAGGTGCAGACGTAGGAAGTGTTTCCCCATAGGAAACAATGGGGCTGCGTTAGGAGCTGAACGCGGCTTTTTTGCAGGTGTTAGGTTTTTTTTCAGCTCAAACAGCCCCATTGTTTTCTATGGGGGAATCGTGCACGAGCAGGTTTTTGAAGCTGGCCGCATCCGTAAGCAACTCTGGTATCAAGAGTTGCAGTGGCGTTAAATATGCCTGTACGCTCCCTTTTTGGAGCCTAACGCAGCCATTCTGTGAACTCTCAATACCAGAGGTATTTAAAAGGTGCGGCCAGAAAAAAGCCAGCGTTAGCTACGCGGGTCGTTACCGACAAAACTCTAAATCTAGGCCCAAGAAAGGACTGAACCCAGTGGAATAATTCACATGGTTGTTATGAGTGAATTCTGCCAATGGGAGGAATGTTGCCCAGGTATGTTGGTCCTGGGAACAATAACATCGTAAGTACTGCTCTATGGATTGATTCACTCTCTTGGTTTGTCCATTTGATTGAGGATGGAACAAAGTCATGAGACACTGTTCTATGTGAAGGGCTTTACAGATGTCTGGATTTCTGGATGTAAATTGTGTCCCTCGGTCACTTACGACAGATTTGGGTATGCCATGCAATTGAACTATCTCTCTACGGAATAAGTCAGCAGTATGTTTTGAGGTAGGAAGAGCAGTTGTAGGAATAAAATGAGCCATTTTTGAGAAAAGTCTTAGACATCAAAGATGGTGTTGAATCCATTGGACCTAGGAAGGTCGACTATAAAATCCATTGAGACTTTATCCCAAGGTTTTTTAGGTACTGGAAGTGGTTGTAGAAACCCAAGGGGTCATTGTTTAGAGTGTTTTGATGTGGCACAGACAGCACATTTGGATAAGAAGGATCGTACAGATTTTCTAAGACCAGGCCACCAATAAGAGCGGAGAAGTAGTTCTGTAGTCTTTGTTGTGCCCATATGTCCTGCTAGAGGTGAGTCATGAACTTGTTGTAATATTAATTGTCGGTGGTTGGGTGGTAAATACAATTTCCCTTCTTTGTAATATAATCCATCAGAGTGTAGGGTGAGATTTTCTACAGGAATCTCAGTGTTGGATTTTTGATCTTCCTTAATCTGAGTTATCGTTGACGTTATTAACCCAATTAAACAGTCTTGAGGGATTACAGTGGATGGAGGATTTTCTGAGATAAATTTTGCAGCTTGTTGGGACAGGGCATCAGCTTTTCTGATTTTTACTCCTGGCCTATAAGTGATATTATAATTAAATCTAGAGAAATAAAGGCTCCATCGAAGTTGTCTTAAAGAAAGAGTTTTATTTGTTTGAAGATATTGCAAGTTTTTGTGGTCAGTGAATATTACTATGGGGTGTACAGCTCCCTCTAACAGATGTCGCCAATGGTCGAATGAACTTTTTATCGCCAATAACTCCTTTTCTCCTACAGGGTAGTTCATTTCAGCAGGTTGTAGTACCCGTGAAAAATAAGCGACCTTTATGAAGAGGTTCCTGAGAAGAGGGCCTTTGAGAGAGTATAGCTCCAATAGCATATTCTGAAGCATCAACTTCTAAAATGAATTGATGGTTCATATCAGGAAATCTGAGGATGGGTTCTGAAGAAAACTTCTGCTTCAGGAAATCGAATGCTTCTTGAGCTTGCGGTGTCCAAAAGAAATTGGAGTGAGCCTTTGTAAGGTCTGTGAGAGGTTTGCTAATAGCTGTAAACCCTGGAATGAACTTCCTGTAAAAGTTGGAAAAGCCTAGGAAGCGTTGTACGTCTTTCTTACAGGAGGGATTAGGCCAGTCAACAATGGCTTGAACCTTTTTATTATCCATTGATATACCCTGTTCTGTGATGTTATAGCCTAAAAGGTAATGGTTTTTGCTTCAAATATGCATTTCTCTGGTTTAACATATAATCTATTCTGTCCCAACCTGGACAGTACTTCCTTGACATGAATTCTGTGTTGTGTCAGATTAGAGGAGTATATCAAGATGTCATCAAGATAGACAATTACGTACACATCCAGTATGTCCCTGAAAATGTCATTAATGAAACATTGCAATGTCGCTGGGGCGTTGCACAACCCGAAGGGCATTACAGTATACTCATAAAGACCATATCTAGTCCTAAATGCTGTAAGCCATTCATCTCCAGCTCTCATTCTGATAAGATTGTAGGCTCCTCTGAGATCCAATTTAGTGAATAACGAGGATCCTTGTAATCTTTCTATCAATTCTGGGATTAACGGAAGGGGGTATCTGTTTTTTCTAGTGCGTTTATTTAACTCTCTGTAATCTATTATAGGCCTAAGAGTACCATCCTTATTGGTAACAAAAAACATGCCTGCACCGGCTGGGGATGTACTAGGCCTTATGAACCCCTTTTTAAGGTTTTCATCGATGTAGGCCTTTAAATGGTCCAACTCTGGCTTAGAGAGTGGATACAGGTGCCCGAAAGGTATAGAGACACCTGGAAGCAGGTCTATGGGGCAATTATAGGCCCTATGGGGTGGAAGTGACTCTGCTTCAGTTTTATCAAACACATCTCTGAATTCCTGATATTGGAAGGGTATATTATTTTCAGAGTTGGTTATAGAGAGGAGGATGGAACTACTAGGTGAATGTTTTATTCCAAGTTGATCAGGGAAATAAATGGTGAAATGTAACCAATCTATGATTGGTTTGTGGGAACTTAACCATTTTATACCAAGGATAACATTGAACATAGGAGAAGTAATTACATCAAGGGATATGTGTTCTGATTTGTTGTTGTCAGTATATAACTTAAGAGGAATGGTTTGATGTGTAAGAGGACTAGTTGATAACATACTACCATCAATTACTTTCACAGAGACTGGAATTTGCTTAGGAATTAAAGGTATTTTATTTGTTTTCACAAAATTCATGTCAACGAAATTTCCACAGGAACCTGTATCAATTAAGGCTGTCGTCTTGATCTTGCAACGTTCCCACTGTAGGAAGATAGGAATTGTTAAATAAGAGGTAGAGACTAGCTTGGAGAAGAAATTAGTTTGAGGAATAAATTCCTTACCTAATTTTTGTTTTGCCAGTTGGGGGCAGTCTTTTACTTCATGCTTTGGAGAAGCACAGTATAGACAAAGGTTTAGGTTCTTCATTCTAGTCTTTTCTTGCATGGATAAGGGACCTTTAATAAAGCCTATTTCGATTGGTTGTGGCAGAATCTTGGTAGGAGCTGTGGTGGGTGTTGGTAACCTTTTTGCAATGCTCATTTTCTCTGAGCGTCTCTCTCTTAGACGTCTGTCTATAGAAATGGAGACAGTATAGAATTCCTCTAATGTCTCTGGTAACCCAATACGTTTCATCCTTAAGCTCTTTGCTTAATCCTAGTCGGAACTGATTTTTAAGTGAAATTTCATTCCACATAGAATCTCTGGCCTGAAAGTCAGTTCAGAGTAATTTAGGTCCTGAAATTATTTTTCTTGGCTGGACTATTATGTAATGACAGGTTTATCACAAAAACAACTTGTGTAATATAAACGGATATACACACTTTGTATACAATTTCAGGAAAAATTGGTTTTGTATCACATTAATAACTATGCTGAAAAGGTATTACCTTAGCTATTTATGTGGCTTAATATGGCCGTAGTGTTATCACCTGTAGTCTGAGATACTTAGATAACAGAAGGTTAATAATACGGCTTAGTTCAGAATAAAGATTAAGTTCGTACCTTAAGTCCTTAAGATTGATCAGAACTGAATTCCCCTACTAGGATGGAGCTTTAGGTGAGTAGTTAACTCAGTGTTCAGTGTTCCTGAGTTCCTCCCGGTGTCTGTGTGGAGTGAGAGACGCTGCAGCGATGGTGCGGCGGTAGCTGATGATATAAGCACCTGCTCCTGGGGATCCGACTCAGCACGGCTGAGAGAAGGTGTTACAGCGGAGTAGCAAACAAGATAAGATGGAGGTCTTATGTGCCAGTTGTGGAACTTTGGAAATAAAGACTTGAGGCTTGCAAGGAGTCTTCCGTAGCTAGAGGTAAGTTGCTGTGGTTAGGAGTAACAACTTCAATAATCCAGCAACGATTCAGAGGTAGGATGTAACCTTTATAGGGAGGAGCTGGTTACCTAAAAGGTATAGCTTAAAAGAAAAGGAAAATCCTTACAGTATTACATGCAGTTATATGAAAATGAGTGTATAGACCCTTTAACGATTCAATGGTTTCTATATCTACAAATTGTGACGGCTATTCGTAAATTTATCTCAAATATATTCATTTGCACTGGATACCCTTGAACGAATATGTGTCCCGCAAACCAGGCCAAAGCATATGATATCCCGTATTTATGTTGCTATTCAATCTGCTTCCAGAATAAGTAAACATCCCCTACTATTAAAATGGGAAACAGACATTAGCGAAGAGAAAGACACTAATAAATGATACAAAATTCTGTTTAATTCCTCCAAGGGTCTACTCAGCACAGATCTAAAAGAGAATTGTATCAAGACACCATTCAGATGGTATTTCACTCCTATATAAACAGTACACCTCATAAAAGGGGGATCTAGGAACTGCTATAGAGGCTGCAACACAATAGGGACTTACCTTCATATGTGGTGGGAGTGCTTTAGTGTCCATGAGATCTGGTTAGACATATCTCTAAATTACTGAGTACTATACTGGATGAGCACATTTCACTTACTATCTCTCAGGCCTTGTTGAATGAGTGATTTACTAAGTATAACACTCACATAAATACTTTTTATAAGAATTATTTGCTCTACTGTAAGAATTAGTAAAGAGCAACACTGGACATCAGGTGTTCCCACGTGGGGGGAAGTTATGAATAAAATCGAGTAAATATACTCAATGTATGAAACGGCAGCACATATTCAGGATACAACAGTATCATTCTACAAGGTGTGGTAATATTGGCTACTCCATAAAGACAACCTACAAACTCGACTGACTTTGAATAGAGAATCTGATGATTCTACTTAATTTTGTATTGACCATTTATGCTTTTAAATCTCTGGGTTTATCTTGTTCACAACTTCTACAATTTAAGTAAGTGAAAAGGAACCTTTTTTCAGACGAAATAATGACACACATCATACCAAATTGTTAGTTTTCTTTTATTTAGTTTAAAAATGTTTTTATTTATTGGTATTGCATTTCAAATGGTACTTTACTTGCATTGTATGCTCATTGAATGATCCATGGAACGAGTTCAAGTTTAAAAAAAAAGAGAATATTCATATTATTCTGATTACCATTCAAATCTATTGTTCTTGTTAAACTTATTACAAAGCGAAATGTATTGTTTTTTTCTCTTTATCGACAAAATGCTTAATAAAAAATATTTCAATCTAAAAAGCATATCCTACATGCTTTGGTATAGAAATTCAGCTGTTATAGAAACATCAGTGACAATGTGCTGCTTCACTACACATTAATATAGAATAATACATTGTAAAGCTATTGACATCTCTAACCTTGGAGCCTGTTTTGAAGTTTTCTGAGAATGGTTTATATGGGACATAAAAGAACAGTAACAAGTTTTTTGTAGCTTTATCGAATGAAACTAAAACAAAATTCTGGATATGAATGTTTTTACATTTTATCTTTTTTTTAACTTTATTTAATTCTATTATTTATATGATTTTTATGATTGATATTAATTTTTTATTAATAAATATTTACATTTGCAACATTTACACAGTTATTTGATTAGGAAATGTATATTCCATTAGAATAAAGATCATCTGTGCACTCTATTTACTTTGTGGATATTTGAACAGGTTCGATGTAGAAAATTAAGTTTGAGTAAATGGACAGAGTGTTTGTGCCAGGATAAAATGTGTGAAAGTAAAATTGCTGTGGAGTGATCATATCTTGTTGTGTGCAGCAATCCATGGATCAGTAAACTGTTGAACTAAGGTAGTACATCATGTCCACACCTGGAGGTGTATAATGCAATGATTAATGTTACAAGCTACACCATTTTTGAACAATTACATCTTATGTAATCTGTTCTTTACTAGCAAAGTATGCAAAAAAAAAAAAAATGCACAGCAGAATAAAAGCCTTAGTGCATCTTGAGTAGGCAGCAGTAAGAAACATAAAGAGGGTGAATTTGTAGGGTTCTTAGATGAATTGGGAACCAGAACATAGGGGCCGAATTATTCAAGCTCGCCGGAAATGGAAGTCATGAAGCAGCGGTCTAAAGACTGCTGCTCCATAACTTGTCCGTCTGCTCTGAGGCAGCAGACAGAAATCAACCCGATTGGGTTAATTGACACCCCCTGCTAGCCGCCGATTGGCCACAAATTTTCAGGGGGCAGCGGACATGATACGCTACATTGTATCATGTCCGCTCGCACTATGATAAATTGGCCCCATTGAGTTTGCTGCTGACCTAGGAACATTTTGAGGAAGGTCAAAGGGACTTAAAGTTTACTAGACAATGGAGGGAAAAGGGAAAAAATAAGAGAGCCAAATGAGAACACTACAAGAAGTTCACCAGACATTTACAAACTGCTGGGCTTACATCCAGCAGCCAAGATAATTAGCACTAGACCGGCCAAGGTGTAAAGCCTAGTAGGAAATAAATTGCATATAAATATAAATTTGAGCACCCAGAGTCAGTGGCATGGATATGTACATATTCTAGTGTGAGAGTATAGTCCATCTTTGATTCCATTTATGCTTAAAAAAATGTAATATATATATTTATATACAGTAATATAATACACACATATAAAATAAAGTAACATCATATCTGCATCACTGTTTATACTGTTTATACCCTTTTTTAAAAGTAACATTTTATATAGCCCATAATTACCTATTTTTAACATAGCATATATATATTGATGACCTAGGATTTTACCTTCCGAATCCTTCTGTTTTAAAGAATTGCTAAATAAAGTGTTTACTTTTTATCTTAACCTTTTGAGAGGCTCTACTGGATTCTTTGTTCAATATAGCATATATTTACATGTAATTTCAGTTGATTTAAATAAGTAGTTGAACAGTGCTATACGTATATCATTATAAAATAATGTTATGCAAAACTTACTGGCACAGATCCAAGTAAACAATGAGTTGCTCTATTATGAACAATTCATTGTTTACTTTGGTGTGATGCCCCCCCCCCCCATGCATGCACAACATTAATATGTACATGCAAATTCTGTGCCATTTTGCAACACTTCTGATTGGGGGAGCATGTTGTGAGAAGTGCAATAGATTGTGCATTCATATAATGTCGACAAAAAAGTAAGCCTGTCTAACAACAAGCTTACTGATTGGATGCTGCTCAGAATGATGTATTATTCGACCGTTTTTTGTTATTTTAATTTAGTTTTTTTTTTAAATTTTATTTGGATCCCTTTTTTGGGGCAATGGGTAATTTATTATTTTTTTTAGGTAGGTTTTTTTATTTTAGGGGGATAATAATGTTAGCTCTTTTGCATAAAAAATGCAATAACCCTCTGTTTGCTTTTGGGCAATGCCATACAAGAGGCCCTTTTTTAAGGGCTATTGGTTGATTATTTTTAGAAAAGGGCTTATTTATTTTGGGGTGTTTTTTTAAAAGGGTATTAGAATAGAATTATTATTATTATTTTCCTAATGTCGTTTGTTATTTTTTGTAAGGGTATATATTTTTGTGTGTAATGGTAGTGTATTTTATTTTTTGTAAATTTAATTTTTTTGTAATGTATGTTTATTTTGTTTATTTTGTAATTTATTTAATGGTAGGATTTTTTTTAGGGTAAGCTTTGGTTTTAATTTTATTTTACATGTAAGTTTTTATTTTAGGTTAATTATAATATTTTTTTTTAGGGGTGCTAGGTTAGGGGGTGTAGATGTTAATTACTTTTCATTGTGTTGGGATGGCGGTTTAGGGATTAATAGTTTAGTTAGCTTGCAATGTGGGGGGATGGCGATTTAGGGTTTAATAGTTTTATTTTGTGCTAGCGATGTGGGGGATAGTGGTTTAGGGTTTAATAGTTTTATTTAGTGTTTGCGATGTGGAGGGATGGAGGTTTAGGGGTTAATAGTGTAGTTTATGAATGTACGTGTACTTATAATGTATTTTTGTAAAACAGTTTACCAGAGCTCTTACATACACAATCATATGCAAAAGTTTAGGCACCCCTGACAATTTCCATGATTTTCATTCATAAATAATTGGGTGTTTAGATCAGCAATTTCATGTTGTTCTATCATATTTCAGTAGTGAAATGAGTTTTATTGGATTAACATAAAATGTACAATATGCATCAAAATGAAATTAGACAGGTGCATAAATTTGGGTACCCCAACAGAAATATTGCATCAATATTTAATAGAGCCTCCTTTAGCAGAAATAATAGCCTCTAGATGCCTCATATAGCCTGTAATGAGAATCTGGATTCTGGATGAAGGTATTTTCTACCATTCCTCCTTGCACATCTCCTGTTCAATTAGGTTTAATGGTTGTCGAGCATGGACAGCCCGCTTCAAATCACCCCACAGATTTTCAATGATATTCAGGTCTGGGGACTGGGATGGCCATTCCAGAACTTTTGTACTTATTCCTCTGCATAAATGCCCGAGTAGATTTTGAGCAGTGTTTTGGGTCGTTGTCTTGTTGAAATATCCAGCCCGGCGTAACTTCAACTTTGTGACTGATTCCTCAACATTGTTATCAAGTATCTGCTGATATTGAGTGGAATCCATGCAACCCTCAACTTTAACAAGATTCCCAGTACCGGCACAGGCCACACAGCCCCACAGCATGATGGAACATCCACAAAATTTTACTGTGGGTAGCAAGTGTTTGTCTTGGAACGCTGTGTTCTTTTGCCGCCATGCATAACGCCCCTTGTTATGATAAAAAAACTCAATCTTTGTTTCATCAGTCCACAGCACCTTCTTCCAAACTGAAGCTGGCTTGTCCAAATGTGCGTTTGCATACCTCAAGCGACTCTGTTTGTGGTGTGTGTGCAGAAAAGGCTTCTTCCGCATCACTCTCCTATACAGCTTCTCCTTGTGCGCATTGCGCTGAATTGTTGAATGATGCACAGTGACACCATCTGCAGCAAGATGATATTGTAGGTCTTTGGAGGTGGTCTGTCAGCTGTTTTTGACCACCGTTCTCACCATCCTTGGCCTTAACAAGAACTGTGCCTGTGGTCTTCCATTTCCTCACTATGTTCCTCACAGTGGACACTAACAGCTTAAATATATGTGATAGCTTATTGTAGCCTTCCCCTAAACCATAATGTGAAACAATCTTTGTTTTCAGGTCATTTGAGAGTTGTTTTGAGGCCCCCATGTTGCCACTCTTCAGGGGAGAGTCAAAGAGAACAACAACTTGCAATTGGCCACCTTAAATACCTTTTCTCATGATTGGATGCACCTGTCTATGAAGTTAAATGCTTAATGGGCTCACCAAACCAATTGTGTGTTCCAAATAATCAGTGCTAGGTAGCTACAGGTATTCAAATTAACAAAATGACAAGGGTGCCCAAATTTATGCACCTGTCTAATTTCGTTTTGATGTATATTGCACATTTTCTGTTAATCCAATAAACCTAATTTCACTACTGAAATATTACTGGGTCCTTCAGTTATTTGATAGAACAAAATGAAATTGCTGATCCGAACACCCAATAATTTATAAATGAAAACATGGAAATTTTCAGGGGTGCCTAAACTTTTGCTTACAACTGTATGTATGTATGTATGTATATATATATATGTATATATGCAAAAAAGTTCAGAGGTATGTGCACTCTCACAACCGTTCTGCAACTGCCAGGGTATTCTTGAGAGAAGTATAATCAACAAGCAGAATGAAGATCTCAATGGACTTTGGATATCTGTGAAACTTATTTATTTGTGAAGTTTTGGGACCTCAAACATCCCTTCTTCTGACAATACAATAGTGAAAATGAACAAGCTTATAAAGGCCCGTAAACCCTCCCCCCTAGCTATTAACCAATCATCACAAGTTATGTGCAATAACTAAGAACCCACGCATAAAGGTGGCCCAGCTATACAAAAATCATCATTATTGTGAAAATGCCCAATTGCATGTGATAGGCTAAATAAAGTGTTTGTAACAAGTGCTAAATAAAAAATATATGTTGTCAAATGTCACCAGTGATACATCGTCAAAACACATTCATCCTCCCCCAGACAATAGGATCCCCCGCGCTGCACAAAAGTGGACCAGACCGCACTGAAAGGGAAGTGATTGGGTGCAAAACAACCGCACCTCTAGGCTAGGTGGTCATACCTACCACTAACAACAGTAGCAACAGTCCGGCCGAACCTCCCAGACGTCACATGCATCCATGGCAACCACTAACAACATACACATGAGCATAAGTTAATGCCGCATCACTCACAGCTAAAAACATCAATGCATTGTGTTAATTCATTATCTGCTCGGTCACATAGCCACTATGAATCGAAGGTGTAGGTAACACCAGATCGATCCCTGTAATGAGGCCAAAAGATATTGCACGTAGAACACTGCCCCCTACATCCTTATTGGTCAATAAAGGTAACCACTAACAACAAACCGGCCCGTCCCTACAGACATCATATGTATCCATGGCAACCACTGCCAACAAAGAAATGAACATAAGTTAATGCTGCATAACTCAAGATTAGAAACATTGGACATGCAATGTGCTAATACAATACCTTAAAACCAATAGTTTGGGTGAAGCGCTGAATCTAACCTCCACAGCCTCACTGAAAAACACTATCCCCTTCCTAGATAGTATAAAATCCAAATCAATCAAAAATAAGAGACAATGGGCGCATAAAGCAGGAGGTTAAGTAGATATGTCTATTTAGATCTCCTAATGTTTTCTATCTTATTAATCCACAATTAGGGTCCAAATAATAAATGACCTATTACGGGATTTAAGAATAACTTCAAATGTACCGTTAATGTATATTCAAAAAAATATATTTATTAAAATACTTTAGAAAATACAATAATAAACTAATGTTTAATCCAATAATAATCAGAAAGAAAAATAATAATCATCAATCACTCCCAACTATAGTTGTTCATACAACCATTCACACACTTTCCTAAAACAATATAATACTCCCAATTAATATGAATGAAAAAAGTGGACGCAAATAAAAAATATTACAATGCTGGAAAATAACACTTCACACAAATGACATGAAGTGTTAACATACTTCTAACTGTCAAATAACTTATATTAAAATATCTCCTTTCCCGAAGTTAGAAACTTCAAATTTGAATGTCTATTTCTTTAAAAGTCTAAAGGTAGAGTATATAACTGGCCCGCTACAGCAGGGTTAAATGCAGAGTGAATAGTCTCTTCCAAAGGAATTATCCCAGATGCAAATAGCTAACAGCCGTCGGTTTTATCCCCGGCGCTGTGAGAGATTCACCGTGAGTGTTTATACACAAAGCGGTGTTGACTTGCCTCTCTGAGTAGTTCCGTTATTTATCTATGACACTAGGGCTATTTCGCCTTCTTACCGTGTCTCTGTTCTGTATTTCAGCCGCTCTGCTCGAACAAACAGCAGACCGTGGCTAACGGTCTCCAAGATTTCTGTGTCACCTGGTTTCCGGAACCTCCAGGTTATTCTGACTTGCGCAAGCCTATTGACAGGTTTAGAAAGCCTCCGAATCCTTCACCGCTCTTAAGTACTTAAACAGTACGCGGTATGGAGTTCTCCTTTGGTCTCAATCCGTAGAGGGACTTAGTAGCAAGAAAACAGTTTGTTTGTATATTCCAGTAGCAGCGTTTCAACCCGTATGGGTCTTTGTCAAGATACTTCTCCCTGCACCTGTGCATTTTTAAATACCCCGCTGTAGCTCCTGATTTGCTGATTCTCCATTTCCTTCCAGCATATGTTAAATGAGGGAAAATATAAAGACACATGCTTATTGCGTTTTCCCTGTTCATTCCTAAAATTATTCCTCAAACCTTCTTATATTTAATGTTGATATACATGTCAAATATTGTATATAAATATATTTTTCATCTTAAATACTTTCATAGTAATACTTCATAACTCAATGAATATTAAGTATAAAAAATCCTATATAAAATATATATGATTATCCTAAAATAACCATATAAAAATATTTTTAAAACCATCAATTCTAAACATTCATTCATCTAACAAACACAGCTATAAAATCAAGTTTATTTATTTATTTAAGATATTTAAATCAAATAATGGGAATTAATCTAAAAAATTACATATATAAATAAAATACATTATAAAAAATATATAAAGGGAGTTAAAGGAATAATACTATGGGGGATGTTTGGGATTTATATTAAAAGGTGGCCAGTTTTAGTTCAGAATTAATAAATGGAGGGAATAAAGGGATTAGTACTATGGGGGATAGGTAAACTTGGGATTTACATTAAAAAAGGGGCCAGTTCCAATTCAGAATTAAGACCATTGGGGTAAAGCACATTAAAATTATAAATTAACTCTGCTTCCCTTTTTAAAAGTTTATTTTCAAAATTACCCCCCCTCCAATCTTTGCGTACCAGACACAATCCCCAAAATTTAAGATCCTTAATATTGTTCTTATGGACATCTCTAAAGTGTTGGTATAGATGTGTATCCAAATTCCCCTTAATGAGGCCAAAATATATCACATGTAGAACACCACCCCCTACATCCTTATTGGTCAATAAAGGTAACCACTAACAACAAACCGGCCCGTCCCTACAGATGTCATATGTATCCATGGCAACCACTGCCAACAAAGAAATGAGCATAAGTTAATGCCGCATAACTCAAGATTAGAAACATCGGACATCTGATGTGCTAAAACAATACCTATTCAGTCAAATAGCCACCATAAAACAAAGGAGTAAGTGGCACCAGATCGATCTCTATAATGGGGCCAAAATAAAAGGGATCACACAAAGAGCACCGCCCCCTATACTCTTATTGGACCATGAAGGCACACCTTCTGTCATCGAAAAATATCAACAGTCTTCTGGTTCATCCAAAAAGTAGCTCACCTCCATGTCACGCTATAAACCACCACTATTCAAGCTAAGGGTGTTCACCACTCTCAGTCCTCAGATTCCCATTCGAACGAGCACACAGCTAGTATTAGACATCCAGGGGCAAATCGAGGAAACAACCAAACATGCCTTCCAAGAGTTCAAAGACATAACTAGCTTTATTAAGCAACCAGAGTCTAGCGATAAGCAGAATACTGTGTACCAGAGTGTTATATCACAGAATGTTGTGGGGTCAGTCCCCCCCCCAAAAAAAAAAACACTAGTCCAGTGCAACCTCACATAGTAAACATGCCACCTTGTGAACAACCTATAACCACCCGCCAGACATAACATATATTATGACTCAGGGGCAATCCATTACACTGTGTGCACCAAAAAGCTGCATTTAGTAGGGAGGTGATGCATGCCGTAGTATCCAAGATTAAAGGTACACTCCTTAATCTCTCCAATCTGAAGAAAGTATATAAGTCAAAGCACTAATCTTTTGTATGAGCCCTCCCTGTGCTATCAGTGTTAGGAGTTGAACCTCAAAAAGGTGTTTGCCACACTTGAAGGTGGAATTAAAACCAGCCATTGGCATCCCGGCTCACCCAACTACCATACAGTTCCAATCCAAACAATCAGCCGACAGTTAAATGCCATTCTCGCTAAAGCAATCTCAACATCAAATGCGATCTGGGGTACCACCACACATGCACCCAGGCAGGATACCCACTAGCTGTAGGACGGAGCCATGGGACCATGATCACTGAGGATAAAGGCAAGAGTGTAAGTGCTACGATGTGCAAACAAATATATACATAAACACATACATATGAATAAAAAGCCCAAAAGGACTCAAGTAAAAACAAATATCCTACCTGCAGAATTACATTATTAGAGGAATCCCCAACAGCTAAAGGATCCTACTGTAAATAGAGATGGAACCTACATAGACCAACAGAATGTGTCCATGACAAATCAAAATATAGTATGCAAACAATACTTGATAAGATACAAGATTTCATGAAATCATAGACTCTCATCATGAAAAATGTGGTCATGGACTCCCATAACCACAATAAATTCTCAATAAATTTCAAATTAGTTTAGTTCAGGAGAATGATGTCCATCACAGGAATGCCTGCCATCCAGTTTGGACGTTCAGACCCCTGGGTGCCAGGGTACCCAGTTTGTGTATCCATCTGGCTTCCTTTTGTAGCAAAAGCCTAGCTCTGTTGCCTCCTCTTCTTGGTATTGGTACATGATCAATTATTTGGAATCTTAGATCCGTGACGGTGTGTCCACTTTCTAAGAAATGTCGGGATACGGGTTGGTCCGACTTTCTACTCTTTAGGGCAGTTCTGATGCTAGACCGATGATTGGCCATCCGTGTCCGGGCATCATCGATAGTCTTCCCAGTATAAAATAGCTCACACGGGCAGTTGAGCAAATAGATAATGTGTGTCGTTGTGCATGTAAGTAAAAACTTTATTTTGTATTTCTTCTCTTTATCCGGATGTTGGAACACATTACCGGTATGCATGCTATTGCAGGTCACACAACTTGTACATTTAAAGCAACCCTTCTTTTTCTTCAGCCAACCTTGGTTGTCCCTCAATGATAGTGAATCAGTCCTCATTAGGTAGTCTTTTAGGCTCCTGCCCCTTCTGTATGCCAAGCATGGTGCCCCTCCAATTCATGAATGGCAATGAGGGATCGGCCTGTATTAACTTCCATTCCTCCTTTATGGCTTTCATAATGTGCTGGTGATCAGGAGAGTAAGTGGTGACAAATGTGAGTTGTGAGATGGTCTCTGGTGTGGCATCATCCACCCACATCGTTGACTGTGTTACCTGTTCACACATGGTCTGTAGTTGTTTCCTTTTATATCCCCATTGTGTGAATCTATGCACCATTTCAGTTAACTGGGCTTCACAGCATCCAGGATCTGTATTATTACGTACCACTCTTTGGAATTGTGCCTTTGGTATGTTGCGTATCAAGGCTGGTTGGTGACAGCTAGTGGCATGAAGGGTAGTATTCTGATCTGTGCTCTTTCTGAAGAGAGTGGTGCCAAGTGCTCCATTGAGTTTAAATACTCTCACATCCAAATACTCGACATCGTCCAAACTTGTTGGAATCTGATAGTACTGTCGAGTGAGTTCAATGTTGCAATCCAGCTTTCAAGTGACTGTAGATCATCTTGCCAGATAAGAAACAAGTGATCTATATATCCACGATAGAACTTAATAGATGTTATCTCGTATACCTTCATGTATATTGTTTTGTACTCAGCCATATAGAGGTTTGCCAGCAATAGGGCAACATTGGACCCATCACTGTTCCAGCTATCTGTAGATAGACTCTATTCTCAAAACAGAAAAAGTTCTTTTGTAAACAAATCCCTAACAGTTCAATCAAAGCCTCCTCTGGTGAACCTCCATAAGGCGTCCGTCTCAAGCAGCTGGTAACTGCTGAAATACTTGCCAAGTGGGGAATCATTGTATATAGACTTGAAATATCCGTAGTTACCAGGATGTCAGACTCACTGATGTCCACCAGATTGACAATATCTTGGATAAACGTGGTTGAGTCCTGTACATAGGACCTCATATGTTTGACCATGGGCTGCAGAAAATGATCCACAAACTCAGACAATGGTTGCAAGAGAGATCTTCTAGCTGAGACAATAGGTCTTCCAGGCGGGCATTTTAGATCTTTATGGATCTTCGGCAATGTGTATAACATTGATGTTATTGGAAAATCCCTTTGTAGATACCATGACTCTTGCTCAGAAATAACCTCAGCTTCCTTCCAATCAGAATTTTTTTTATCGATTTCATGCTTCATTGCAGAGGTGGGATCGTTTTTTAATATTGTGTAGGTTGTACTGTGTGACGAGAGATCTCTTTTTTTATAATCTTCAACATCCATCATCACTATACCCCCACCTTTATCGGCAGGGCGTATCACAATCGTGTCATCTTCTATTTTTACTTGAGACTAGTGATGTTGTGAACATAAAAATTTGGGTTCGCGAACAAGCGAATGTGAACTTCCACAACTGTTCGCGAACGGGCGAACCGCCATAGCCTTCAATAGGCAGGCAAATTTTAAAATCCACAGGGACTCTTTCTGGCCACAATAGTGATGGAAAAGTTATTTCAAGGGGACTAACACCTGGACTGTGGCATGCCGGAGGGGGATCAATGTCAAAACTCCCATGGAAAATTACATAGTTGATGCAGAGTCTGGTTTTAATCCATAAAGAGCATAAATCACCTAACATTCCTAAATTGTTTGGAATAACGTGCTTTAAAACATCAGGTATGATGTTGTATCGATCAGGTAGTGTAAAGGTTATGCCCGCTTCACAGTGACAGACCAAACTCCCTGTTTAAAGGGACAGTCTACACCAGAATTTACATTGTTTTAAAATATAGATAATCCCTTTATTACCAATTTCCCAGTTTTGCATAACTAACACATTTATAATAATATACTTTTAATCTCTGTGATTATCTTGTATCTAAGCCTCTGCAAACTGCCCCTTTTTCAGTTATTTTAACAGACTTGCAGTCTAGCCAATCAGTGCCTGCTCCCAGATAACTTCTCGTGCACAAGCACAGTGTTATCTATATGAAATGCATGAACTAACACTCTCTAGTGGAGAAAAACTGTTAAAATGCAATCTGAAAGAGGTGGGCTTCAAGGTCTAAGAAATTAGCATATGAACCTCCTAGGTTAAGCTTTCAACTAAGAATACCAAGAGAACAAAGCAAAATTGGTGATAAAAGTAAGTTGGAAAATTGTTTAAAATTACATGCTCTATCTGAATCATGAAAGTTTATTTTGGCCTAGACTGTCCCTTTAACGCACCGCAAATAACCGCAAACAGTCCATTTGCACAACCGCAAACTCCCCATTTGCACAAGCTAGCCATGTCCCGTTCCTTGTCCTCACTGATGTCATTGAAGGTCTCTTCCTCCACCCAGCCACGTACAACACCAAGGGGCCCCGAAAGGTGAAAACAAGCCCCCTGGGATGCCTGCTGTGTTTGGTCTTCCACCTCCTCAAAGCCATCTTCCTCCTCTGACTCCTCTTCTTCAGACTCCTCTCTCTGCATTGCCTCTCTCTGCATTATTATAAGGTGTGTTAAGTAGTACTATTCCTATCAGTTTAATCCCTGTTAAATCCCCTATCAGGGGACATGTATATGGCATCGATTTTAGGAACCAGGAGATGGGAAAAGATGTTTGGTCGGACCTCCTACTTCAAATTTGGGGCACTGCGCGTGCAATCTAATGTGCCACCAGATAGGAGTGGTGTGTTAAGTAGTACTATTCCTATCAGTTTAATCCCTGTTATGTGCCTTTTTTTTTGGTTTGTTTTTTGAAGCCACCATGCAGCACCAGAAGCCAGAAAAACATGCCTGAAAAATTAGGTATTGTTGCAGTCGCTGCTGTAGCAGCGGCCAGAAAAATTGATGTTTGTTTCCCAGGCAGAAAGTGCCCTAAAACATTGCGGCTTGAACCTTAGTTGGTGGCAGATAAGTCACGCAAGTCATCCGGCATTCAGAGATAAAATACAGCAGCGTGTGGACCATTTTTTTTAACCCAAGGCAGCTCATCTCATCAGGCCTTTTTTAGTCGAATGTATCGCCCACTGTCAGTCCCTTCGGGATCCATCCCTCATTAATCTTAATAAAGGTGAGGTAATCTAGACTTTTTTGACCTAGGCGACTTCTCTTCTCAGTGACAATACCTCCTGCTGCACTGAAGGTCCTTTCTGACAGGACACTTGAAGCGGGGCAGACCAGAAGTTCTATCACAAATTGGGATAGCTCAGGCCACAGGTCAAGCCTGCACACCCAGTAGTTAAGGAGTTCATCGCTCCTCAGAGTGTCGATATCTGCAGTTGAGGCGAGGTAGTCTGCTACCTGCCGGTTGAGTCGTTCTCTGAGGGTGGACCCCGAAGGGCTGTGGTGATGTGTAGGACTTAAAAAGCTCCGCATGTCCTCCATCAACAACACGTCTGTAAAGCGTCCTGTCCTTGCCGGCGTGGTTGTGAGAGAAGGAGGATTACTTTCACCTCTTCCCCTGTTATATTCCTGTTGTGCTGTGACATCACCCTTATAGGCTGTGTAAAGCATACTTTTTAATTTATTTTGGAACTGCTGCATCCTTTCCGACTTGCGGGAATTCGGTAACATTTCAGGCACTTTATGCTTATACCGGAGGTCTAGTAGCGTGGACACCCAGTACAGGTCATTCTCCTTCAGCCTTTTTATACGAGGGTCCCTCAACAGGCACGACAGCATGAAAGACCCCATTTGCACAAGTTTGGATGCTGAGCTACTCATGTCCCGTTCCTTGTCCTCAGTGATCCCACTGAAGGTATGTTCTTCCCCCCAGCTAGATACAACACCACGGGTACCAGATAGGTGACAACAAGTACCCTGGGATGCCTGTTGTGGTTGGTCTTCCTCCTCCTCCTCAGAGCAACATTCCTCCTCTGACTCCTCTTCCTCACAATCCAATGCTGATAAGGCTGTTTCTGGTGGTGATGGTAACCACAACTCTTCCTCTTCCTCTTCACGCTCATCTATGGGCACGCTCCAGGAAGAAAACAAATAGTATGATGTCGCTGATGGTGCCTTCTGTGCGACTGACTAGGTTTGTCACCTCCTCAAAAGGACGCATGAGCCTACAGGCATTGCGTATGAGCATCCAGTAAGGTGGGAAAAAAATCCCAGCTCCGCAGAGGCTCTCCTAGCACCCTGGTCATACAAATACTCGTTAATGGCTTTTTCTTGTTGGAGCAGGCAGTCGAACATTAGGAGTATTGAATTCCAACATGTCGGGCTGTCGCAAATCAAGCGCCTCACTGGCATGTTGTTTCGCCGCTGGATATCTGAAAAGTGCGCCATGGCTGTGTTGGAACGCCTGAAATGGCTACACACCTTCATGGCCTGCTTGAGGACGTCCTGTAAGCCTGGGTACTTATGCAAAAAGCGTTGTACGATCAGATTACACACATGTGCCATGCATGGCACATGTGGAAACTTGCCCAAATTCAATGCCACCACCAAATTTCCTCCGTTGTCACTAACCACTTTGCCGATCTCCAGTTGCTGCGGAGTCAGCCACTAATCCACCTGTGCGTTTAGGGCAGACAGGAGTGCTGGTCCGGTGTGACTGCTTTCAGGCAAGTCAACCCCAAGACGGCGTGACACTGCCGTATCCGGGATGTGGAATAGTACCTGGGGAGCTGGGGGGGTGCGTTGATGTGGAGCAAGACGCAGCAGCAGAAGAGGACCCAGCCGAGGAGGTTATGGTTATGGAAGAGGATGGAGTTGGAGGAGTAGAGGAGGTGGCAGCAGGCCTGCCTGCAAGTCGTGGCGGTGTCACCAACTCCTCTGCAGAGCCATGCATTCCATGGTTGTCAGCCGTCAGAGGTTTACCCAATGCGCAGTGTAGGTGATATACCTGCCCTGACCATGCTTTGCAGACCAGGTATCAGTGGTCAGATGGACCCTTGCCCCAACACTGTGTGCCAGACATGCCATTACTTCCTTTTGCACAATCGAGTACAGGTTGGGGATTGCCTTTTGTGCAAAGAAATTTCAGCCGGGTACCTTCCACTGCGGTGTCCCAATAGCTACAAATTTTTGAAACGCCTCAGACTCCACCAGCTTGTATGGTAAAAGCTGGCGGGCTAAGAGTTCAGTCAAGCCAGCTGTCAGATGCTGGGCAAGGGGGTGACTTTGTAACATTGGCTTTTTACACTCAAACATGTCCGTGACAGACACCTGACTGTGGGCAGATGAGCAGGAACTGCTCAAGGCGAGACACGGAGTGGCGGATGGTTGAGAGGGGGCAAGGAGGACAGCAGTGGTTGACGTGGCTGAAGATGGCGGCTTTGAGGATGGCGGCTTTGAGTTTGTGTGCTGCTTGTACTCATATGTTGATCCCATAGGCGTTTGCGATGTGCGATCATGTGCCTTCGCAAAGCAGTTGTACCTAGGTGGGTGTTGGACTTCCCACGACTCAGTTTCTTTTGGCACAGGTTGCAAATGGCATCGCTGTTGTCAGAGGCAGACACACAAAAAAATGCCACACTGCTGAGCTCTGCAATGATGGCATTCCAGTGGTTGCAACAGCATGCGTTGATTGGCGTGCTTTCTGGCTGACCCCGGGTGCTGATGCATGCTGTCTGCGATGACCTCCCCCTCCTTCCAACTCGTCTCCTGCTCCTCTCTGTCTCCCCATCTGAACTTTCCCCCTCTTCTTCTTCTCTTCTAGCGGGCACCCACATGACATCCACGGCTGCATCATCATCATCAACTGCTTCACTTGTATCTGACAACTCAAAAAAGGAAGCAGCAGCGGGTACAACATCATCATCATCATCACACCGTACGTCCATGTGTGTAATGCTGCCTGACTGAGACATATCCCTGTTATCTACATCCTCTGGCAATAATGGTTGCGCATTACTATCACTCATTTCTTCCAACTGATGTGTAAATAACTCCTCTGACAGATCAAGTGAAGCGGCTGTGGTGCTAGTGTTGGTGGTGGTGGCAGGCGGGCGAGTGGTAACTTGAGAGGTGCCCGAAGCTAAGCTGGAGGAGGATGGTGCGTCAAGGTTCCGAGCGGAAGCTGTAGAAGATTGGGTGTCCTGTGTTAGCCAGTCAACTATGTCCTCAGAACTGTTCGAGTTCAGGGTACGTGGCCTCTGAACACTGGGCATTATTCTAGGGCCAAAGGGAATCACAGCACCACGAACACGATGACCCCTGCAGGGTGGCCTGCCTCTGCCTGTCATTTTTTTTTCGATTAGTGGTACTATGCGTGCAAGCTACTGTGACAACAGATATGAGTGGCACTGTGCACTGGCCGAAGTTGGCAGAGTAGACGCTGTAGGCCTGACACACACGCTTTCAGACAACTAACTGCTATTCAATCTATTACAGTAAAAATTGTATTTTTTTTTTTAAATGTACACTACTGTTACACCAGATATGAGTTGCACTGGCGTGACACTGTGCCCTGGCAGGCACTGAAACGCACATGTGTGAAGGAAACTGACTGCTATTATTTCACAGTCAAAAAAGTGTTGTTTTTTTTTAAATATACACTACTGTTACACTAGATATGAGTTGCACTGGTGTGACACTGTGTCCTGGCAGGCAGGCAGGCAGGCACTGAAACGCACACGTGTGAAGGAAACTGACTGCTATTATTTAACACAGTCAAAAAGTGTTGTTGTTTTTTAAATCTACACTACTGTTACACAAGATATGAGTTGCACTGGGGTGACACTGTGCCCTGGCAGACAGGCACTGAAACGCACACGTGTGAAGGAAACTGACTGCTATTATTTAACACAGTCAAAAAAGTGTTGGTTTTTTTAAATATACACTACTGTTACACCAGATATGAGTGGTGGCACTGGGCAAGTGGGCACACTATACGCTGTGAGCCTGAAACACACATGCTGGCAGGCAGGCAACTGCAATTAGATTACACATGGAAAAAAAAGCAGACTGATGTTCTAGCCCCAAAAAGGGCTTTTTGGGGTGCTGTCCTTACAACAGAGATCAGATGAGTCCTTCAGGACTGTAGTGGACACTGAATACACTAGCCTAGCTATCGATTTCCCTATTAAATCAGCAGCAGCTACACTGTCCCTCCTCTCACTAAGAATGCAGCTTCCAAATGAATCTAAAATGGATGCTGTCCAGGAGGTAGGAGGGTCTTGGGAGGGAGGGTCTGCTGCTGATTGGCTTGAATGTGTCTTCTGACTGTGAGGTACAGGGTCAAAGTATTACTCAATGATGACGAATAGGGGGCGGATCGAACATTGCATATGTTTGCCCGCCGCGCCAAACGCGAACAAGCTATGTTCACCGGGAATCTAAGGACTGAGAGTGGTGAACACCATTAGCTTGAATAGTGGTGATTTATAGTGTGACATGGAGGTGAGCTACTTTTTGGATGCTGGTTATTAGAACTAAAAGACTGTTGATATCTTTCGATGACAGAAGGTGTGCCTTCATGGTCCAATAAGAGTATAGGGGGCAATGCTCTTTGTGTGATCCCTTTTATTTTGGCCCCATTATAGAGATCGATCTAGTGCCACTTATACCTGTGTCTTATGGTGGATATTTGACTGAATAGGTATTGTATTAGCACATCGCATGTCCGATGTTTCTAATCTTGAGTTATGCGGCATTAACTTATGCTCATTTCTTTGTTGGCAGTGGTTGCCATGGATACATATGACGTCTGTAGGGACGGGCCGGTTGCCCGGTTAGTGGTTACCTTTATTAACCAATAAGGATGTAGGGGGCGGTGTTCTACATGTGATATCTTTTGGCCTCATTACAGGGATCGATCTGGTGTTACCTACACCTTCCATTCATTGTGGCTATGTGACCAAGCAGATAATGAATTAACACAATGCAGATTTGATGTTTTTAGCAGTGAGCGTTGTGGCATTAACTTATGCTCATGTGTATGTTGTTAGTGGTTGTCATGGATGCATGTAACATCTGGGAGGTTCGGCCGGACTGTTGCTACTGTTGTTAGTGGTTGCTATGACCACCTAGCCTAGAGGTGCGGTTGTTTTGCACCCAATCCCTTGCCTTTCAGTGAGGTCTGGTCCACTTTTGTGCAGCGCGGGGAGCCTATTTTCTGGGGGAGGATGAATGTGTTTTGATGATGTATCACCGGTGACATTTGATAACATATATTTTTTATTTAGCACTTTTTACAAACACTTTATTTAGCCTATCACATGAAATTGGGCATTTTCACAATAATGATGATTTTTTGTATAGCCGGGCCATCTTTATGTGTGGGTTCTTAGTTGTTGCACACAACTTGTGATGATTGGTTAATATCTAGGGGGAGGGTTTACAGGCCTTTATTAGCTTGTTCATTTTCACTATTGTATTGTCAGAAGAAGGGACGTTTGAGGTCCCGAAACGTCATGAATAAATAATTTTCACAGATATCCAAAGTCCAGTGAGTGCTTCATTCTGCTTGTTGATTATATACGAACGAACACACAGCTTAATCATAGAGGCTAGATACTGAACAGAAAAACAGAGATGTCTCTAAAACAATTTACTTAAGTGATATATTCAATTGTGTCACTTATGCCAATGAATAGACTGTCAGCATGGTTGTCATGACAACCCATATCAACACATATGGCTAACGTCATTATTAGAATCAAGGTGGAGTCGGTCACTATCGAGCAACCACATCTCAGCAACTAAAGCTGTGTACGCTGCCTAGATCAAATTGTAACTAAACAGTAAGTAAATTATGTGGCTCATTGAGGTTAACAAGGTGGTCACAGCTACACAATGGGAGCCAATCATGCACATACCTCCACAGTGAGACCCAAGGAGTGCACTCCACCGCAACTCTCCTACCACTATCAGCTATGAAAAAACAGCAAACAATTAAAGTATACAGATAGCTCATAGAAGTTGAAAACCACAAACAGTCCCTACCATTTCATTTGCTAAGAATATATACAAATTTACAGAGCTCTATTACTAAAACAACTAATTTGGCTCTTTGCATATTAATTAATTGGTTGGTATTAGGGAAATCCTAAAGAAACCAATGCCAGTCTAAGTGGGAATTGAGTCCTTTAGGTGCCAGTGTCCCCAGTCTGAAGGTCCATCTTGCTTCCTTATGGAACAGTATCTTCCCCTATCACCACCATGGGGGAGAGGCGGGACGTGGTCAATGATTTGTATATTTCAGGTCAACAACTGTATGGCCTTTTAGGACAAAGTGCCTGGTGACCGGTTGCTTCAATGTCCCCTTCTGTATTGCTATTCTTATGGCCAACCTATAATTGGCCATTCGGGTACATAGGTCACCTATAGATGTCCCTACATTAAACAAGCCACACGTACAAAGTAGGAGATAGACTATGTATGTGGTTGTACAAGTGAGGCAATGTTTATGCTTTAATTTCATTTTCTTCATCAGATGGGTAAAGTACTCACCCGTCTGTAAAGCACTACAGGTGGTGCAGCCTAGGCACCTGAAACAGCTAGGTTTGGTTGTTTCCATCCTGGTCTTCTTTTGGTAACTGGATCTTGGATCAGTCTTTACCAACACATCTCTCAATGATGTAGCTCATCTGTATCTGTATAGGAGCACCATCTGTCTGAATGGGAACAGTCACTTTTCAAAATATCCCAGTGATTATCAAAGGAATTCCTAATGTACTTCTTGTCACCTGTGAACATAGTAACAAAAATGAGTTGCTCTTGCAGTCCTTTTACCTTTGGGACATTTAAGTCCTGTGAAGAACTTTCTGTGCGTACCCTCTGCTGGAATCTAATATACATATCTCCCAGTTGGGTTAGGGCTTTGTCATCATCCAAGCTGTTACGGCAAACCCTTTTAAATTGAGATTTAGGAAGTGACCTTTTCAAAGATGGTGGATGCCCACTGGTGTAGGAAAGAAGGAGGTTCCAATCAGTTGCTTTCCTGAATAATGTAGATTTCAGGCAGCCTGGATACTTTGTTTTTAAATGTCAATGCCTGATTGGCATCATTCAGGTTGATGAACCATTCTTCTAAAGATTCTCTAGTGCCATTCCAGTTCATTACCAAATCGTCTATATAACGCTTGAATCATTTCGTCCCCTAGTCCTCAAATAGTCCTTTGCCACAGGTTTAAAATTAAGCCATGTAAAGATTGGCATATAATGGGGCCACGTTGGATGCCATCACAGTGCCAGTTTTCTGCAAGTAGAATTGGTTCTCGAACCTAAAATAGTTCATTGTCAAGCATATTTATTAACACCTCTGGAGGGGGTCCCACATATGGGAATTTTGACAGTTGTCTTGTGATAGCCTGTAGTCCATCACTGTGGGGGATCACTGTGTACAAACTTGTCATGTCTAACGTGACAAGTAGATCCCCATCATCCAATCAAGGTATTTCCTCAATCATGCTTAACAATGAAGGAGAGTCATGGAGAAACTATTCCATATTCCTCACCAGAGGTTGCAATAAGCCATGGAGGTAGGTAGCAATTGGCACTATAGGACTGCCTGGCAGGGAGGATAGGCTTTTATGCACCTTTGGCAAAGTATAGAATACCGGAGTTCTAGGGAACTCTGTCTTCAAATACTCCCATGTCTTCTTATCAAGCACAGATAAGGTTATTGTGTGTGTTAGTTTCTCATGATAGATGCTTCCATATCTGTTTGTATGAACCTCAAAGATGTCTTTATACTAGCATTATTGCTAGTAGGTCAAATTTAGAGACTGCTCTGAGTGTCTTATCCTCATCCTGTTGTTTTGGGAAATATTCCCATAATCTTTAATTCCGCTGGAATTTCTGTAGGTCCACATAGAGCTCAAAAGTATCAGTTCTTTGTGTAGGAATAAGGATAAACCTCTATTCAAGATATCCTTTTCAGTAGTAGACAACGAGTAGGAACTTAAGTTAATTACAATATCCTCCTTGGTTATCTCGAGGGTTGTGGGGTTTTTTGCTTTGTATCCCCCCATGTATGGGGTGAGGTCTTCTCCTCACCCGTTTTTTGAGCATGTAACAACCCCTCTCTGTTCTGGAGGTATACCGTTGTCTGGGTAGTTGTCTCACTTTCTGAGGCTGATCCTGAGCTGTCCACCACCTGCAGACTAGCACCAGCAAAGCATATTTATTTCACTGAAGAGTTAATATTTGGTTTAAATACATGAGTGTGCAGGTTCTTTATCTTATCATGATTTACCTTACAGGGACAGTAAAGTCAAAATTTAACTTTCCTAATTCAAATAGAGCATGCAATTTAAAACAACTTACCAATTTATGTCTGTTATCAAATTTGCTTTGTTCACATGGTATCTTTTATTGAAGAGTAAAACTAGGTATGCTACCTAGTTTTTCAATAAAAGATACCAAGAGAAGCTAAAATAAGAAATTTGTAAAGTTGTTTAAAAGTGCATGCTCTATCTGAATCATGAAAATTTATTTTTGACTTTACTGTCCTTTTTAAATAAAGACCAAAATAACCTTACAAGAATATTGCTAATTAGGAGAATCACATTTTGATACAATACTTTCATTTGCAAAATGGTTTACATTTTCTTCAGTCTGCTCATATCTTACTGATGTACATTTCTATATGACAAATAATTTTTTGCTGATGTATAATGTTCTTTTTTTTTTTTCCTACTAATTTTAAAATGTTCTTTTATTCATATTAATGCTGATGTGGTACTGAGGAAGTAGGATATAGACTAAAAACAAATTCAGCAGAAAGATATCTCTGATACTGTCTAGAAGTCATCTCTGTGGTATGCTTGCCTGAAGTCAGGTTAAAAGCATTTGAACATTGTTAGTAGAGAGATGCTGAAACAACTGTTCAGTAACAACCCACTAGTGTATGTTAGACAAAATATATAAAACAGTTATAGTAGCAAAATGCTGAGCCACACTAATTACTCTTTATCTGTTTTTCCAAAGACTATTTTCTCAATATATTTTAGGAAAACAGAGCATGTAAAACAGATTTTGTAAAGGTGATTATTGAATTATATGAAAATTGCATATTTGAACACCTGTAAACACTTCCACTTGAGCTAATGTATTTGTCCTATCTATCTATCTATCTATCTATCTATCTATCTCTATCTATCTATCTATCAATCTATCTATCTGTCTGTAATATATACCACACTAATGCATATTGCAATTTTTAAATTAGCTGTCAAATATTTGAACACATGTTGACAATGCATTGCAGGTTAGATTAAAAATAGCACAAAAATATATGGGCTATTGTGCACTAACCTCCAGAAGTTGCATTACAAGGTACACTAATTCCCCTATAATAGACTTCTATAGGGGCTTGCTGAAAAAAAACTCAAGTCAGATATCACTCAAGCAGTTAAGCGGATGGTCAAGTAGTGGAGATGTTTATTTGCTTTTATGCTATGATTTTATATTTAAATATGTTAAAATATAACACATATGCATACATACATACATATCTTTACACACACATACAAAATATACACACGACATCACTGTTACCCTTTTTTTCAATAATGAATGTTTATTTTACATTTAATATGTGTAAATATAAGTGAAACTTTATTTCTATATAGTTTTCATGTGTTTGTAATGCATATTTTAAAGCATTAACACTTTCTGTCAGGTTTCAAAAAGCGCAATATTTTTCAGCTCTATTTTATCTTACACTCTAGTGCAACACTTAAATCACCACTTGTAATTTGAGCACCAAAAGAGCTCTCTGAGCTGTCCATTAAAATAATAGGTTGCTCTAAAAACTTTTGGCCACATTAATTTTCATTCAGTAACACTCACCTAGATTACGGGTTGAGCGTTA
The DNA here is from genome assembly GCF_027579735.1 of Bombina bombina. Lineage (NCBI taxonomy): Eukaryota > Metazoa > Chordata > Amphibia > Anura > Bombinatoridae > Bombina > Bombina bombina. The sequence goes on along the minus strand of NC_069503.1, from coordinate 791,053,858 downwards.
TGAGTCAAATACCAGCTTTATGGGCCATAACACATTATTTTCCCTAACGCAACCATTACAAGTTTCTGTAGCACCACAAAAATCCCCATCTACGCTCAAATCCATAACGCTCTCCTAGACCAGAAGTTATTGATATCCCGCTACCATAAAGATTCACGAATCACTTCAAAAATATTATACAAAGTATACTTGCACTCATACAAACGCTGTACAATTTTTAATTAAAAAAAACCCCATACATATAAAAATATAACGGATAAAAGATACCATATTTCGGGTGTTCGAAAAAAAAAATGCACACAAACCCATTTTACATTGACTTACATAGACATACATGAACTTACTCTAATTTAGCTACATCTACGTACAAATATCATCACATGCATACAGAAATCGATACATACAAACATTATACATCACATTACGTACACACATTTGTTTAATATGAAATTAACACGATTTCTCAGAATGACATGACGTTGCTGACTTTACGCTCAACAAAAGTGTTTGGAATTTTTCATTCTTTACATTTCTAGCCTCCATTGACTTCTATGGGGAATATGTGCTTGTGCACGTGACTGGCCTCTTTCTGTAATGCATGTGATAGTTTTCTCTTTTAAAACTTGTAATAGCAGCTTTATAATTGTGGCGCTAATTCATTCATTCTTGCGTTGGTCCCGCAATGACAAATAGATCAAGAAATATACTATTTGCCATTAGAGTTATGTGTTTTACAGGTGTGAACATCGGTACAACATTAAATTATTTTAGGAAATTACATTCCATCAACTATAAATCACGGTCAATTCTACCATCACCAATACAAAATCTGTTTCAAGAATTAACTTGTATTTAAACGGACATAAAAAAGACTTTTTTAGATTTCATTATTCAGAAACAGTAGGCAATTTTAATCACTTGTCTCATTTACGTCTATTATAGCATTTCATAAGCTTTGATGAACAGCATAAATAAGCTCACCAGATGATGATTGATGGCTGCACATAGATACCTTTTGTCATTGCCTCACACATGAGCATTGTTATTTATTCAACAAATGATATATAAACAATGAACACATTAACATCACACACTTATATTGGAAGGTTGTTTAAAGGGACAGTAACCCTTAAAAATAATGTTATATAATTCTGCACATAGTGCAGAATTATATAACATTATTTAGGTGCTATAGCCATAAAAGCATTTTTTACCGTTTAATTTGCTAAAATACAGCGCTTTAACAGACCCACTCTCTGCTCTCTACTGAGCGGGTCTGTTATTTTTAGTCAGCGCATCGGGCCAGCTGTATAGTCACAGCCCGGCCCGACCGCGCCATAAGACTAAGTGCAGCTCGCTCCTGTCACAGGATTGAGCTGCACTTAGTGCTATGGCGCGTTCGGGCCGGGCTGTGACTATACAGCTGGCCAGATGTGCTGACTAAAAATAACAGACCCACTCAGCAGAGAGCAGAGAGCGGGTCTGTTAAAGCGCCGTATTTTAGCAAATTAAACGGTAAAAAATGCTTTTATGGCTATAGCACCTAAATAATGTTATATAATTCTGCACTATGTGCAGAATTATATAACATTATTTTTAAGGTTTACTGTCCCTTTAACATTGGATTCTCTCTCTGAATCATGAAAGAGAAATTATGGCTTTAGTATCCCTTTTTAATATAAGGATTTCAATATAATTTAAAATTAGGAATTCCGTATCATTATAAGATATCATTAGAAAATATTCTAGTTGTCGCTTTTTTGGAAGGAACAACAATGCTATACTGCTTTATATAAATGAACATATGTGGGAGAGAATCACAATACATAAATATATGTACATAACACACAACAACAAAGCACACATTTTTTAATCATCACACAATAAGAATGTTGCAAATTAGAACAAGAGAATGAAGATTTGGGGCTCCATGTACTAAGCAGTCAGTGAGCTACCTCGCAAACTGATATGTACAAAGCAGTCAACTATGTTCAAACACGCATTTTTAAAATTGCGAGCGTACTTATCCGCCAAAACTCGCTACCTCTCCATTTTTCACTGTATATAGACAGATTTGACCTCCAACTCGCCATAAAGTAATGTACTAAAAAATCTATTTATCCGCTCGCTACATTTTCCGATCCCACCTCATTATTTTTTCCTCGCCACCTTTTAGATGGAGGGCAAGGTACAAAACAATAGGAAAGTCAATGTAGATGCCAGTCTAGACATGTATAAAAACAAAAGGCAGTAATATCAGCATTTTACTTACATTGTTGATTTCAGCAGCTATGGGGACACTTCTGTATTTGTTTCTTCTCCATGTGATGCAAATCCGGTCTAGAAGACAAAATACTGGAAATGTAACTAATCGATTGGTTAGAACAAGGAGTGTTTGTGTCCCCTGTGTATTCCTTCAACAGGTTGGTTTGCACGGCCTTTCTGACCGAGAAATCATACAAATATTCTGGCTTCAGTATTTGAAAGGTAACCTAGGTAGATTAAATGATCTTTAAAGAAAACATGATAGCTAAGTTTATTTTCACATTTAGACAGAGCTAGTTATTGTATGCCATATTGATTACACTATAGTGGATTCATTTGAAGGGACAGTTAACTCATATATATTTCAAAATATAATGTCTCACAATTATCCTCTTTACCTGCTGGAGTGTATAACATTGTTTACAAGTATTTGCGTTACTCTTAATTTTGAGTTTAAAATAGTTAATTTCTCCTATGGTATCTCCAACTATTCATAATGTTTTGGCCTTAAAGCAAAGCTGTGTAAACACAGCCATCATAAGATATTACACTCCCAGTGGGGCATACAATATATAAGGTAATACAATGTAAATGTATTTTTTGTTTGATTGGTTTCCAGATATAAGAAGTATGTATATGTACATATGTGATAAAGTTAGGAAATCAGATTATATCTACAAGCTCCAAACATTTTATTTTGTTGTGGCTTCAAAACACAAAATAAGAATTCATATACAAACTGTTACAATTTAATTTCATACATTATATACTCTGCTGCTGATTAAATAATAAGGAATTGTAAACAGATTAATTGAACCAAATATTATAGTATACGAGTCTGCACTGAATCATTAAAAAGCTCCATCAAAGGAGGGAGATAAGTGGACAGATTACATACAAGGTCCTCACACAGGTCAAGTGTATATTCATATAACAGGGATGAGTATGAAAAAATGTGGAATGTGTATTAAAGTAATTCTCTATTTTAGGTTTACTGTCCCTTTAAATGTATAAAACCTTTCACGGGGTATACACTAATCTATTCAAATATATTATCATATTTAGACATGACTGCATGTTTATTTAAAAAAAAAATAACATTGCATGTTTACTATTAGAATAGTGGGTATTACATGCATTCATCAATGAGAAGAGGAATATTGTAAAAGTAAATATGTCAACTATTTAGTTTTAGTTAATCGCTTGTGATGGCTATTTTATTTGTAGTGAAAAGGGAAATGCAACCCAAAGTTAATCTTCCATAATTCCAATAGAGCCAATTTGAATCTAAAATAAAATTTTACTTAGATAATCACATATGGTTCATTGTCAGGTTATCCTAAGTTTGAAAAAAACATATGCATAGGCTTATGAGCAGCAAAGTATTACTAGGAGATATCTGCTTATTTGTGGGTGGACAACAATGCGTATTTGCAATGGTTAGCCAGATGTCTTTAGATACATCACAGTATTGCATATCTGCTCCTTAACAACAAATACACCATGAAAAAGAAAATTATATGTGAACATTTCAGACAAATGCATGCTCTATTTGATTTTTTTAAATAAGGACCAGAAACATTTAATTTCCATAAACAAAAAATGTCCCTTTATTTTCTCAAAGTAACGTCCATTATAAATACAAATGCATTTCACAATTATTGAAATATAGCGTGGTAAACAAATCTTTCAACACAAGATTGTCATTTATGAAAAGTCAAATATAATTTCACACACTGTCACTTAGCACACAATCGATATGCATTGTTGGAAATGTAAATACATTTAAAAGAGCACTGTCAATACTTCCCAATGAGTAACGATATTTATTTAATAAACAATGAATAGATACAATATTTACATTTTTTAATCTAAAATATTTGTAAACCTTTTTTTTAAATAACGAACAATGGTGTACATCTATTGATCAATATTAAACATTGAAATGTGTTATAGACATTAATTAATGTGACTGGATTATATTTACTATTGTGATGGAAAAATAAAATCTAGTTCAAATGTCAACAAAATATATCAATATTTAACGGATTCCATATATTATATATGTGTAACATATATACACATTTCATTCTCATAAATTCTAAAGAAAAGTCTACATGCCAAATGTAGTAACAGCACCCCCAGGAGGTATGTGTATGGAAGTTACAAATATATGAACCCATGAACCATTAAGTGACGGCTAATCACACAAACATGACTTGAGTCAGTATGGCCTCACAGACATGCTAACAAAATTACAGTATTTTATCCAATCAGATGTACAGATACCATGTCCCATGGTGTATCTCATGTTTACTTCCCCATATAAAAGTCAATTACACATAGCCATTTTTGTCAGTTCTCTAATGCCTGTAGCCATTAGCCAGGATGTCTTCCAGGTTCACCAGAGAGGAAAGTGCTGCACTGGTGTATGCAGTCGAGGAGTTTGATGACTGAGGCTGTCAAAAGGGCCCTCTCAGTGTCTATCACCCTTTTCTGTTAATGTGGTGGCAGACGTCTGGAGGAGCCCTGAGAAAATCATTCAGAGATTCGGGGATATGAGGTTGTGGCTGCGTAATAAAGTCGGCCTCAGGAGGGAGTGTACTAGTGCCCATCGGAGAGGTGAGAATCCGGGTCCACCCCCACGGAAACTTGTCCTACAACCTCATGAGGAGGCTTTATGCGCCCTCCTTAATCTCCGTTTCACCCGGAGATTTTCTGCCACCCGGTTCTCAGCCCCCTCCCTGTCCCCAGCTGCTGGTCCTGAAACTCCCAACCCGGAGGCCAGTGCAGCTCCAATCATTGACATGGGAGAAGGTAGTACAGAGGCTGAACCAGGTAAAGATCAGACTTCATATAATATATTTAAGCAATGTGTATATAGTCATATATTCAACATATATAGATTGCACAACAGACGTTACCTATGATGGTATACATCTGAATTTAGATTTGTCAGACATCAAATAGGAATAATGCTTTTTCTTGCGCTCTTCTGAATATGCGTCACAGAGCTAAAATGGAATTGTGTATCCTTGAAATCTGTGAAATTAATATTTCTAAGCATTATTCCTATTTGATGTCTGATGATTCATCACACATCAAATAGGAATAATGCTTTTTCTTGCGCTCTCCCGAATATGCTTGTCAGAGCTAAAATGGAATTGCGCATCCGTGAAATCACTATCCTCCGCCATTTCATACATTGAATATCGATTTATACAAAACTTAGAAATATTAATTTGTATCATTTAATATTTACAATTATCCTATTGGAATATTGTGATACACACAATTGTAAATATATTTGAAAGCTTTAAAAATTATACTTATCACACTACTAGATCCAAATCAATTCATAAATAGTGATGTCGCGAACCTAAAAATTTCGGTTCGCGAACAGCGGACTCGAACTTCCGCAACTGTTCGCAAACTGGCAAACCGGGCGAACCGCCATTGACTTCGATAGGCAGGCGAACTTTAAAACCAACAGGGACTCTTTCTGGCCACAAAAGTGATGGAAAAGTTGTTTCAAGGGGACTAACACCTGGACTGTGGCATGCCGGAGGGGGATCCATGGCAAAACTCCCACGGAAAATTACATAGTTGATGCAGAGTCTGGTTTTAAGCCATAAAAGGCATAAATCACCTAACATTCCTAAATTAGACTGAAATTAGATTACACTAGCAGACTGATGTAAAAATGTTTTTTTTTTTTTTTAAATTTACACTAATGTTACACCAGATATGAGTGGTGGCACTGAGCAAGTAGTCACAGTGTATGATGTGAGCCTGACACACAGGCTGGCAGTGGCAGGCAGGCAACTGCTATTAGATTACACTAGCAGACTGATGTAAAAGTTTTTTTTTTTAAAAATTACACTACTGTTACACCAGATATGACTGGTGGTGGCACTGAGCAAGTAGGCACAGTATATGCTGTGAGCCTGACACACAAGCTGGCAGTGGCAGGCTGGCCTGGCAACTGAAATTAGATTACACTAGCATACTGATGTAAATTTTTTTTTTTTTTTTTTAAATTACACTAATGTTACACCAGATATGAGTGGTGGCACTGAGCAAATAGGCACAGTTTATGCTGTGAGCCTGACACACAGGCTGGCAGTGGCAGGTTGGCCTGGCAACTGAAATTAGATTACACTAGCAGACTGATGTAAAAAAAATTTTTTTAAATTTACGCTAATGTTACAACAGATATGAGTGGTGGCACTGAGCAAGTAGGCACAGTATATGCTGTGAGCCTGACACACAGGCTGGCAGTGGCAGGCAGGCAACTGCTATTAGATTACACTAGCAGACTGATGTAAAAGTTTTTTTTTTAAAAATTTACACTAATGTTACACCAGATATGAGTGGTGGCACTGAGCAAGTAGGCACAGTATATGCTGTGAGCCTGACACACAGGCTGGCAGTGGCAGGCAGGCAACTGCTATTAGATTACACTAGCAGACTGATGTAAAAGTTTTTTTTTTTTAAAAATTACACTACTGTTACACCAGATATGACTGTCAGTTCTCTAATGCCTGTAGCCATTAGCCAGGATGTCTTCCAGGTTCACCAGAGAGGAAAGTGCTGCACTGGTGTATGCGGTCGAGGAGTTTGATGACTGAGGCTGTCAAAAGGGCCCTCTCAGTGTCTATCACCCTTTTCTGTTAATGTGGTGGCAGACGTCTGGAGGAGCCCTGAGAAAATCATTCAGAGATTCAGGGATATGAGGTTGTGGCTGCGTAATAAAGTCGGCCTCAGGAGGGAGTGTACTAGTGCCCATCGGAGAGGTGAGAATCCGGGTCCACCCCCACGGAAACTTGTCCTACAACCTCATGAGGAGGCTTTATGCGCCCTCCTTAATCTCCGTTTCACCCGGAGATTTTCTGCCACCCGGTTCTCAGCCCCCTCCCTGTCCCCAGCTGCTGGTCCTGAAACTCCCAACCCGGAGGCCAGTGCAGCTCTAATCAGTGACATGGGAGAAGGCAGTACAGAGGCTCAACCAGGTAAAGATCAGACTTCATATAATATATTTAAGCAATGTGTATATAGTCATATATTCAACATATATAGATTGCACAACAGACGTTACCTATGATGGTATACATCTGAATTTAGATTTGTCAGACATCAAATAGGAATAATGCTTTTTCTTGCGCTCTTCTGAATATGCGTCACAGAGCTAAAATGGAATTGTGTATCCTTGAAATCTGTGAAATTAATATTTCTAAGCATTATTCCTATTTGATGTCTGATGATTCATCAGACATCAAATAGGAATAATGCTTTTTCTTGCGTTCTCCCGAATATGCTTGTCAGAGCTAAAATGGAATTGCGCATCCGTGAAATCACTATCCTCCGCCATTTCATACATTGAATATCGATTTATACAAAACTTAGAAATATTAATTTGTATCATTTAATATTTACAATTATCCTATTGGAATATTGTGATACACACAATTGTAAATATATTTGAAAGCTTTAAAAATTATACTTATCACACTACTAGATCCAAATCAATTCATAAATAGTGATGTCGCGAACCTAAAAATTTCGGTTCGCGAACAGCGGACTCGAACTTCCGCAACTGTTCGCAAACTGGCAAACCGGGCGAACCGCCATTGACTTCGATAGGCAGGCGAACTTTAAAACCAACAGGGACTCTTTCTGGCCACAAAAGTGATGGAAAAGTTGTTTCAAGGGGACTAACACCTGGACTGTGGCATGCCGGAGGGGGATCCATGGCAAAACTCCCACGGAAAATTACATAGTTGATGCAGAGTCTGGTTTTAAGCCATAAAAGGCATAAATCACCTAACATTCCTAAATTAGACTGAAATTAGATTACACTAGCAGACTGATGTAAAAATGTTTTTTTTTTTTTTTTTTAAATTTACACTAATGTTACACCAGATATGAGTGGTGGCACTGAGCAAGTAGTCACAGTGTATGATGTGAGCCTGACACACAGGCTGGCAGTGGCAGGCAGGCAACTGCTATTAGATTACACTAGCAGACTGATGTAAAAGTTTTTTTTTAAAAAAATTACACTACTGTTACACCAGATATGACTGGTGGTGGCACTGAGCAAGTAGGCACAGTATATGCTGTGAGCCTGACACACAAGCTGGCAGTGGCAGGCTGGCCTGGCAACTGAAATTAGATTACACTAGCATACTGATGTAAATTTTTTTTTTTTTTTTTTAAATTACACTAATGTTACACCAGATATGAGTGGTGGCACTGAGCAAATAGGCACAGTTTATGCTGTGAGCCTGACACACAGGCTGGCAGTGGCAGGTTGGCCTGGCAACTGAAATTAGATTACACTAGCATACTGATGTAAAAACATTTTTTTAAAATTTACGCTAATGCTACAACAGATATGAGTGGTGGCACTGAGCAAGTAGGCACAGTATATGCTGTGAGCCTGACACACAGGCTGGCAGTGGCAGGCAGGCAACTGCTATTAGATTACACTAGCAGACTGATGTAAAAGTTTTTTTTTTAAATTTACACTACTGTTACATCAGATATGACTGGTGGTGGCACTGAGCAAGTAGGCACAGTATATGCTGTGAGCCTGACACACAGGCTGGCAGTGGCAGGCTAGCCTGGCAACTGAAATTAGATTACACTAGCAGACTGATGTAAAAGTTTTTTTAAAAAACATTTACACTAATGTTACACCAGATATGAGTGGTGGCACTGAGCAAGTAGGCACAGGATATGCTGTGAGCCAGACACACAGGCTGGCAGTGGCAGGCAGGCAGGCAACTGCTATTAGATTACACTAGCAGACTGATGTAAAAAAAAAAAAAAAAAATTAAATTTACACTAATGTTACACCAGATATGAGTGGTGGCACTGAGCAAGTAGGCACAGTATATGCTGTGAGCCTGACACACAGGCTGGCAGTGGCAGGCAGGCAACTGCTATTAGATTACACTAGCAGACTGATGTAAAAGTTTTTTTTAAAAAAATTACACTACTGTTACACCAGATATGACTGGTGGTGGCACTGAGCAAGTAGGCACAGTATATACTGTGAGCCTGACGCACAGTATATGCTGTGAGCCTGACACACAGGCTGGCAGTGGCAGGCTAGCCTGCTGGCAACTGAAATTAGATTACATTAGCAGACTGATGTAAAAGTTTTTTTTTTAAATTTACACTAATGTTACACCAGATATGAGTGGTGGCACTGAGCAAGTAGGCAGTAGAAATAGAAAGGGCACAGCATAGGTACTGCAATAATCAGTGTGCACGTTCCCAGGTTCTGCCAAAACCTTGAATCCAACGACAATCCAAAAGAAGGAACAGCACCACAATAATAATGCTTATGAAATATTTATTGGGACATCAAACAAACACACTACCGAGCAAGTAGGCACAGTATATGCTGTGAGCCTAACACACGCTGACAGGCAGGCAAATGCAATTAGATTACAAAGAAAAAAAAGACTGATGTTCTAGCCCTAAAAAGGGCTTTTTGGGGTGCTGTCCTTACAGCAGAGATCAGATGAGTCCTTCAGGACTGTAGTGGACACTGAATACACTAGCCTAGCTCTCAATTTCCCTATAAAATCAGCAGCAGCTACACTATCCCTCCTCTCCCTAAGAATGCAGGATCAGACTGAATCTAAAATGGCTGCTGTCCAGGAGCTGGGAGGGTCTGGGAGGGAGTGTCTGCTGCTGATTGGCTGAAATGTGTCTGCAGACTGTGAGATACAGGGTCAAAGTTTACTCAATGATGACGAATAGGGGGCGGATCGAACATCGCATATGTTCGCCCGCCGCAGTGAACGCGAACAAGCTATGTTCACCGGGAACTGTTCTCCGGCAAACTGTTCATGACATCACTATTCATAAATAATCACAGATGCTCAATTACACTTTTAATTAATGTGCAATGATTATAGAAGATATAATTATGCAGAGACGTGAACATGTGTTTGCTGTAACAGTGGCAGTACTTTAGACATGTTGTTCAAATGTATACATTAATTAGTATAAATGTGAAGAATACAGTGTCCTGATTTTCAATATTCTAAATTACAAAAGCTATACTAGCAATATAACATTAAAAAATGACAGATCAATGTATAACAATTGATGTCAATGCAAGAACACATAAAACGACTTAAAGGGACAGTCAACAACATAAAAGCTTTAAAATTAACATACATGATCTCTTTATTTATAAATACATTTTAGAAAACAATGAATTCACGTGAAGAATTAAAATATGTTTAACTTTGTCAAATTGAAAAACAATGTATGATTGTTCGTGTCAAAGTTATGATTTGTATTAATGATATCCAATCCTGTTTGAATATTTTACATATATGGATGTTGGTGCTGGACCCTCAAGCTCGGGTTTGTCCCAGTCTTTTATGTCTCATTATACTTCACTTTTGGCTTACAAATTTGGACATAACATTGCCTAATACATTCACATTGATCTATATTAACATGGATCCTCTAATTAGATTTGAAGTGTATTTAAAAAGAAGAATCACGATTCAGAGATCGAATTCCAATGTAATCAAAATCACAATTTATAAGTATTCAAAGATATTCCTCAGAATCTTGCTATCTTTATTTGAATGTAATCTCTGGGTCTTGCACATTTTGGATTCAGCACCTGGGCAGTGCTTGACAGTTGGTGGCTACATTTAAACATCACTAACACGTTTTTACACATGTGCAGAATATATAAATATCCATCTCATATGCTTTGATATTTTATTATCATTCAGAGAGAAGGATAATTAAATATTCATGATAGGAGGAAATTATATATTTGATTGAAATTGCATGCTGTATCCGATTCATTACATCAACATATGGAATAGACTATTCCTTTAGAGTGACATTCTCAAATATCGATATTGAATTTATCTAAAGATACAAAATATATTTATTAATCATTACACTGTTTTGATGAAATAATACTGTGATTTAAATCACATCTTTCACTCTCGGATTACCTTTATTTATAAGCATATTCTAACAGCACCATGATGAAATAGTTTAAAATATCTTATGTTGCATTGTAATCAATATGTGTTGTGTCAAAAAACAGATTACTGTACATTGCACAAATTTATATATGTGTCACATGTATTATGCTCTAGTTGTCAAGGTTGTTATTCAAAGTTTTAATTGTTTGTCTGGATTTATTTTAAACAGGGACCAATAGTTATTTTTAGATATGCCATAGATTAATATGATAACAATCGGAAATCTAATATTTTAAGAAATAGGACAGATGTGAAAAACATCATTTTCTTTCCACTCACCTTGATGAACTACTGAATTTAATTTTCATATTAGTGGTCTAGTTTTCACATTTTGAAAGATATTATTTTAAATAGTTTAGAATAATTGTATTTTATAATACCAAATATGTATATTTAAAGCTGATGTACAAATTGTGTTACATAATATTTATCATTAATAGTTGAAGTTAGTTTGACAAGCCCATTGGAATCCAGCACCGATCCAGGATGCTGGTAAGTCCATTTACTCATTCATACATCATTAAAGGTGTCTCTTGCAAAAATATTCAGATCATGATTATGATGAAGCATTCCATTTGAATAAAACTAATAATTTACTGCTCTAATTATATATATATATATATATATATATATATATATATATATATATATATATATATATATATATATATATATATATAATATATATATATATACAGTATATATATATATATATATATAGCTTCTTAGTCTACACCTTTGCACTTCAGAACATGGCTAGCATTTTTTATTTAAATTGCATGCTCTATCAAAATTATGAGATTCCTAACTTTGATTCAGAATCTCTTTAATGCAACATTGATGTGTGTTCTTGAGCACCAGTAACACATGTTATAATATTTGATTTTAATGTGTACACAACATATTATGTTTTACAAATATGGATGGTACATGTGCGATGGAGGAGAATGTGGCTCCCTTAGAGTATGATGGTATGTCAAATATATATAACATGTATATAACGTGTATTGTTTCAAAATCATACTATTGAATAAAACTAAAGTCTACAGCTTGGTCCTTTTAAAATATATTATTCCATACATTTTCAAATACACTACTGCCCTCCTTTCTATATCATGCAGCATTAACATAGAAATTATGGATTTATTTGATTATTTATGTATAAATTGTCATGAATGACATCATGATGTCAAATGCATATTACATCCAAACAACCAATAATCATTTTATGATTGTGCAGACAGTCATTGCTAATCATCTGAGTGCCTAGATGCAGACCATCTCATCATGTCATCATTGTTCTCAGCTTTTCAACCACTTCTAAGTATACATAAAACATAATCATGTTGAAATTCATTGATTTAATTTCATGATGTATGATATGTAAAGGGATTTGAAAATGATTTATGTGTAGACTGTCCATTTCACTCAAACAAACATTAATATTCCTCTAACCTAAAAAGTTCATTTCTGAATGTGTCTATTAATATTGGGATGACATACATTTAATTCTTATGTAAAAGATATATTCAAAACATACTCTGTAAAAGTAATGTCAGATAGATAACATTCTATTCTTAATATTTAATATGAACGGTAGTATCTACCGTGTATATATTCTGAATAGTAATTGATTGAACCATCAAGCTTAAAATATGTGTATTGTGATCAAAGGCATACATTTGCAAAACCATGTCTGTTCCTCACTTGCGGGCATGTCAAAGTGGGTGTCGTCCAAATAGCTAAGTCAAACGTTCAGCATTTAAGCCTATATCCCTTGGATGCACATTCTTGTATCAGAAATGTGATGTGATTTTTGTTATTCAAGGGTCTAATATGATAATGCAGATTGTTGATCTGTCAGTGTACATGTAAGGTGTAATTGCGCGCATGTGTCTGTGTTTACATCCAGGTGGAAGTAACCAATAGACAGTCAATAGGTGTCAAAAGGGGAGGGGGTGAATACTAACCTGATTGGTGAATGTTCGTGGTGTTATTAAAGTGCTCAGAGTAGGACACCTATTAAAAGGTGAAATATGATATGTATATATCCTAGTAGATACAATCTAATATTAACCTGTAGACTCGATATGGGTTAGTGCATTTTTCTTGCCACACACTGATTGTGATAATAACAGTGAGGCATAGAACTCCGGCACCATACATTTGAATATTTGTGTATAAATATAATCAGTACAATGTCAGAGGGTGCACATAAGGCTCCTATGTAATTACCCAAATGGTGAATTTAAGTGGTCCATAAATAATTATATAGTCCTAATGATTGTGATACATAATTAGTTGGCTACATTAAATACAAGATTTTATCCTGGACTTGTTACACGTTCCATTAGTTTCGTGAATGAGTGAAAGAGGTGTCATATGTTATATAAATCAGGCTTATAATAGTGAATGGTTGTGAATGTTAAAACTATGTGGTGAACGTATTTATAAAGGGCATTGTGTGGTACTCATTAAAATATTTGCTTAGCTAAAAATGCCAAGCTAATAGTGCATGTGTAATGCCCATAACAAATTGAGCATCATATTCATGACATGCAGAAATCTGGGTGGTGATCTCATATGTGAGATACATATAAGATAAGTTAATCTAACTAAATTCAGTGATTAGTAAAATGCAGCTAAATCCATATGCATGTTATGACCGTTTGGATATAAGGTGCCCAATTGGTATATCCAAAAGGTCTCACGCTGAAGTAATCTGCTAAATATGTTGTATAAATTTTATGCCGGAATGAATTCAATGGGAGTTATGTTCAATATATTTAAATCCCCTTATGTTTAAAATTATAGTGTCTAGGAATACTATGATTTTTCAAATTATTTTTTATATTTCGGTAATGTTCATTCCATCTGGTACGTATGACCCTACAAGTGCGGCCCATGTACTGAAGCCCACATAATTCACACATTCACATATGTTGAAGCAAAAGTTAAATAGTGTGAGATAAGGTACGTGGTGCCATTATTACTAGAAGTGAAAAATGATCCAGGTTTGATGTAAGTACACATTCTACATTTACTCCTGAGGCATTTTTATATGCCTTTCCTTTTAGCTTTTTCTTGACCACTTATTGATGGACCCTGTGTTTTACTTGTTTTGTTCACAACTATCTTACTAGGGGCTAGTAGATTTTTCAGAGTTGGTGCCCTTCTAAAGACACACAAGGGTTTGTCATTAACGCTTTTATTGAGAATCGGATCTTTCAAAAGAATTCCCCAATGTTTTTTTATGATGTTACTTATTTTCTTGTGATTAGTGTTATATTGAGTGATAAACAAACATTTATTGTCACTGAGGGAATGTTGTTCTTTTTTAGACTTCAAAACAAAATAGTCTTCTCTATTATCATTTGTTGCTCTATTTAGGCTAGTTTCGAATAATTTAGTAGGATATCCTTTCTCCAAGAATCTTGCTTTAAGTGTTAAACTCTGGTTATCATAGTCTGCCATGTTTTTTCAGTTTTTCCTTTATCTTTTAAATTGGCCATATGGGACATTCATCTTCCAGGGTGAATGGTGGATGCTAGTCAAATCCAAATAGCTGTTGCAATCCACGTTCTTGAAGTGGTTTTTGGATTCAATCTCACCATCTACTCTGGAAAAAGAGAAAGAGAGTTCGAGAAACACTATAGGTCGCATCTTATTAGTATTAATGTGACTGGTTAAAGATTCAGCCGTGGTTCGATCCCCATTCCATATGATAATCAAATCATCGATGTACAGCCCATAGTATACCAGGCTTGCCCTATAGTTTGAGTTATATATGTAATTTCTCTTAAATTTGCCCATATATAAATTGGCAAAACTTGGGGGCAAACCTGGTACCCATGGTGGTACCTCTAGTTTGCAAGTAAAATTAATCTTGCAAAATAAAAAAATTATACTCCAAAATAAAAGAAATGAGTTGAAGTATGAATTGTTTCTGTAGGTATGGCATATATATATATATATATCATCTTCCAAAATTTCTTGTATAACCTTAAGACCAATATTATGTGTAATATTCAAATAAAGTGCATGTACATCACTAGTTATCCATAACCAGTTTTGCTGTTTCACGGATAGACTATTCAATTTCAACAGTAAGTCTGAAGAATCACGTATATAAGATTCTAAGACAACAACATATTTTTGTAAAAAAAGAATCCACATAAGAAGATACATTATCAGTGAGACTTCCAATCCCAGCGATGATTGGCCTGCCGGGTAGATTTTTGTAATTTTTCAGGATTTTTGGGAGATGATAATAAAAAGCTTTGTTGGGTTTGATGGGAATTAAATAGTTTCTTTCGTTCTTGTTTACAATCCCTTCTTTAAATCCAAAATCTATGATCCCTTTCAAAATAGTTGTGTACCTGTCAGTTGGGTCAGACTCAAGTTTGACATAATATTCTTGGTCATCTAAAATTCTTCTTGCTTCTGCAAGATAATCTGACAGGTTTTGAAAAATGATGCTATCACCCTTGTTTGCTTGGCGGATTACTAGTTCTGAGTTCTTTTTGAGATTATCAAGGGCTATTTTTTCCCCACTGTTGAGATTGTGTCTCCCATAGATTTTATTCAGTATTTTGGAAAATTCATCCAAAAACATTTCTTTATACAAATCAATATGTGTATTGTCTATCATAGTGGGTGTAAAGAGTGATTTCTTTTTGAAGGTTGCATGTAAGTAGTCATTTAGAAGATGTTCAGTCAAATGGTCAGACTCACTATAGATATTAGTTTTAATAATGGGCATAGCATTACTCTTTTGTCTTTTTTCGGGAAAGTATTTCTGGAGAGAAAGTTTGCGTGTAAAATTATTTAAATCTAAAAACAAATTAAACATATTATGTTTATTTGATGGGCAAAAATTTAGTCCCTTCCCCAACACGATTATCTCATTGTTGGTTAATTGATGAGAGGATAGATTGTAGATACCTTTGGATAGTGTCTGTAATCTTTTTTTCCTTGGTGATTCTACTGCGTCCTCTGGATCCTCTCCCACATGGCCTCATTTTGATTTTGGGGTATATGTGGTGAGAGGTTCCAGATAGCTTTGAATCTTGGGTTCTGAGTATCTCACCATGGGGCGCCTGTCTAAAAAATGATGATGTTCATTATTGGTGTTCTGATTATTTGGTCTTTCAGTGTATATTGAACCTGATGGAATCTGTGCATCTGGCTGTTCTAAAGGTAATCTCATATCTATTAGGGTGATTTACTTCATTCCTAGATTGGTGATTATAATTATTTGTAAGTTTTTGTCTTAGGTCAAAAGGTTCAGTGATAATAATTACCGCTATTATGGTTTTTTATTTTTTATTGAAATGACTCATATTTCTATTTTGTCTATTTACTGTAGACCATCTCTCATTATATTTGTAATTATTGGAATAATTGGAGTCAAAATTTATATTGCTGTTGATGGGGGGCCACTATTATGTGTCCCTATGTCTTGTGATTTCTCTTTGTTATAAGTATATACCATGTTATTGAAGTAATATTCTTCATCTCCAACCATTTTTTTCTGTTTAATGGCAATGATTTCCTGTTGGAATTTATTGTTTTTTAACAACCATTTTATTTCATTCATCCTATTTTTGTGATTTAAAATCATTTAATTGGGCTTCTACATTTTCAATTTCTAAGCTGGTCTTTTGTTCAATATTTTTCCTATGTGATATGAGTAAATCAATTAGTTTGAGAGAACAATTGGTAACAATTTCTTACAATTTTGAAAGCAATTCTGAATCATTCTTAAAGGAACAGTTTTTTGAAAATATGATATCCTCTGGGGACTTTTTTTATGACATATTTTTTAAGAGTGTCTAAGCTCCCACCAATGTCTGCATTCAATGTTAATTAGTTCCTCTAATTTAGGAAATAAGGAATACTGTGAGGCTTCTGTCCCTTTAACATTAGGGGTGTTAACTTCTTTCAACAGCTTTATAAAAAGCCTCCTCTTCCTGTCTAAAATTGCTTGGTATTTTGTTGTTAACAGAAGTTCTAAGCCTAACTGTTTTCCTGAGTCTGTCATCTACAGCTGTCTGCTATCGCTCTGTTGAAAGCATCCTGGTAATTAATTTTGTCTTCCTCTCTGCTGCCGTATTGAAGCTGTGAAGATCTCCTGTGTTATCCGACTGAGACATTCCTGCAGCCTGACATCATCATTATGATCAGCTGAATACACTCCCTTGTAACGGCTGCTCAGCTCTGTTTGTTCCTGCCCCTACAGATCAATCTTTGACTAAAGTAAGCCTTTACAGCAACTAAGTTTCTATGCATATCGTTACCTTAAGAATACTTTACAATATTATATTCTCATGAGTTCAATTGTTATCTGGTAGCTACTTATTGCAAACATTGTGCTTCAATCACATTTATAACCTATGTTTCCCATATGTGTTTGTGCACATTAGCTGCATAAAGAAATACTGTGTTTATTCTATCTTGAGTCTCACGTATTTATCCTCATGACACTAGATCAAGTTTATAGGAAAGGTTTAAACACAGTTACGCACCACTTAATATTTCAGTCATATTTAAAGTACATTCTTGTTAAAGACTGCATTTGGCTAAATTAACAGTTGGAATTCATGTCAAATGTTACTGAAGACGGACTAAATCTTCACAAATACACAGTAGGAGACGTAATAGTGGACACCTGTGTGGGATCAGTACTAGACTGAATAGGTAAATTAGAGGTTAGCAACATCCTCTGATTTTGTCTTTCATTGATGGATAATATTGTGATTGCAGCTCCCTATAAGCAGGCCTATACAAAAATGCTCTAATCAATTATGGGTGGTACATTGATGATTTAATTATCATATGGAATGGGGATTGAACCATGGCTGAATCTTCTACCAATCACATTAATACTAATAACACGGGACTTACGTTCTCTAGCACCATAGAGACCGAATCTATAGTGTTTCTCAATCTCTCCTTGTCTTTTTCCAGAGTGGATGGTGGGATTGATTCCAAAAACCACTTCAAGAACATGGATTGCAACAGCTATTTGGATTTCACTAGCAACCACCATTCACCCTGGAAGATGAATATCCCATATGGCCAATTTAAAAGATTAAGGAGAAACTGAAAAAACCTAGCAGATAACCAGAGTTTTACACTTAAAGAAAGATTCTTGGAGAAAGGATATCCTACAAAATTAATCGAAACTAGTCTAAATAGAGCAAAAACTGATAATAGAGAAGACCATTTTGTTTAGAAGTCTAAAAAAGAACAACATTCCCTCAGTGACAATAAATGTTTATCACCCAATATAGCACTAGTCACAAGAAAATAAGTAACATCATAAAAAAAAATTGGGGAATTTTTTTGAAAGATCCAATTCTCAATAAAAACTTTAATGACAAACCTAGGTGTGTCTTTAGACGGGCACCAACTCTGAAAAATCTACTAGCCCCTAGTAAGATAGTTGTGAACAAAACAAGTAAAACACAGGGTCCATCGATAAGCAGTCAAGAAAAATCTAAAAGGAAAGGCATATATAAATGCCTCAGGAGTAAATGTAGAATGTGTACTTACATCAAAACTGGAACATCATTTTTCACTTTATACTTTATACCAAATGGCACCTTATATCCAAATGGTCTTAACATGAATATGGGTTTAGCTGCATTTTACTAATAACTGAATTTAGTTAGATTAACTTATCTTATATGTATCTCAAATATGAGATCACCACCCTACACGTATGTGACACATTGCTGTCTGTCAGATTTCTGCACTTCATTATGAATATGATGCTCAATTTGTTATGGGCATTACACATGCACTATTAGCTTGGCATTTCTAGCTAAGCAAATATTTTAATGAGCACCACACAATGCCCTTTATAAATAAAACAACACGTTCACCACATAGCTTTAACATTCACAACCATTCACTATTATAAGCCTGATTTATATAACATATGACACCTCTTTCACTCATTCACAAAATTAATGGAACTTGTACCAAATCCAGGATAAAATCTTGTATTTAATGTAGCCAACTAATTAATTATTTATCACAATCATTAGGACTATATAATTATTTATGGACCACTTAAATTCACCATTAGGGTAATTACATAGGAGCCTTATATGCCCCCTCTGACATTGTACTGATTATATTTATTCAAAAATATTCACATGTATGGTGCCGGAGTTCTATGCCTCACTGTTATAACAATCAGTTTGTGGTAAGAAAAATGCAGTAACGAATATTGAGCCTACAGGTTAATATTAGATTGTATCTACTAGGATATATACATATCGTATTTCACCTTTCAATAGGTGTCCTACTCTGAGCACTTTAATAACACCACAAACATTCACCAATCAGGTTAGTATTCACCCCCTCCCCTTTTGACACCTCTCGACTGTCTATTGGTTACTTCCACCCAGATGTAAACACAGACACATGCGCGCAATTACGCCTTACATGTACACTGACAGATCAACAATCTGCATTATCACGTTAGACCCTTGAATAAAAAAAATCACATCACATTTCTGATACAAGAATGTGCGTCCAAGGGATATAGGCTTAAAAGACAAACTTTTGACCTGGCCATTTGGACAACACCCACTTTGACTTTTTGACACGCCCACAAGCAAGGAACAGACATGGTTTTACAAATGTATGCCTTTGCCTTTGATCGCGATACACATAGAATGTTTATAGAAATAAATAGTGCATATGGCAAATACAATCACTAGATAAGCACTACTGTGAGATATACACATACTTTGCTCTTAGATTGATCATACGATCCTCATTTGCAACAATAGATTTAATTTCAGCATCCACCTAAAAAAAAGTTTTTTATCATTTTTTCATTTGTTATTAAACATAATGATTATTCATTAATGAATTTTATATTAAATCTATGATGTTTTTAATTTATATTTTATGTATATATATGTAAACACACCTCTCTTGTGAGGTCATGTGACTGGGAAGGGTGTGTGATGCTATTTGCCAGCTTATTGGTTGGCCACTTGTATTTAATGTAGCAAGTAATCATGGTTTGTATCAGCCTGAAGAAACAGTAGCAATACTGAGAAACGTGTCGCTGTATCTTATATGTGTTTATTAAACACTTGTTCTTAAGTTACTTGCTACCCCTTTTTTATTTACCTACCTCTACATACTGTATATTTTTGCACGAATATTGCCTTTTCACTCTTAACCTCTGTGAGTGAATCTAGAGACATTCTATAGGCTTGTGCATTCAGCAGCCTGAGGAGAGTTTACCGGACATCTCCAAGGTTCCGGCTTTCCCAGTCTGCATTACATAATAGTGCTTTACCACAAGTGAGTGTATATTATCCACCATTTAAGAAGATTTACACCTAGTGCCTGTTAGTTACTGACCCTTGAGCTCTTGGATAGATGACACCTAGTTGTCAAACAGTAGTATTCTGATATTGATAGTGTTGCCAAAAGCGCCTGCTTAACAGCGGCTGGGTCTGAATGAGTGAGTGAGTAAACTAGTGGACAACTTGTTAGGTTGGAATATTTGCTAAACAATATATGCAGTGACTTAGTACAACATGATTTTATAAGAATGGTAATGGTTTAAAATACAATGGTTTAAAATGCATACATGGATCCATGCATTAACAAATATACATAAAATTACATTTAAAAACACAGTATAAATATACAGTCTTAGATATAAAGACAGTTGTGAAATATAAGTATGTCTTTCCTTGCTTGTGACAATGTTTCGAATCAAAGGTAAAGATATATGAGTGTCTTGCTTGTAACAGTGTTTCACATCAGAGGTTAAAACCTCTCAATGAAATGATGCAGATATTACCAAGAGTGCATGAGATGTGGCACTCCCTAATGAATGTATTGGGTTAGCAACAAAACACAGGTTTGATAAAAGATAATGATATATAAACTAGTTGATAGATCTCAAAAATTTTCCTAACTAAATGTTCGTGTGGGTTCTTGGGCCAAAATAGTCATCCCCCAAATCTGTATACCCCAACTATGTGCTAATTGTGTATGATATATAATATTAATATAAACTTCTACATACAGTGTATCACACAATATATGTGAAGCTACATATGATATGACAAAGAACAATTCTAATAAAAATATAAAAAATAAAATGAAATCCAATGTAAAAAATTATTATTAATGTCATTTGTAAAAAAAGTTATTTTATGTTTATAATCCTTAAGTGATGCTGACCACATTTCTTAATTTATGGATATGCATTCATTATGTACATTTTATTATTTTTGCTTTGGAAATCAACATACACATATAATATATTTAAAACAGACTATTATCTGAATGTTGACAGTACATATATTCCAATTTTCCTTACATGTTATTGTAGTAGTATAACATAAGAAATCACTGCGTGTAATACACACAGTTTAGATGACTAATCTTTCTATTATTTTTTATTATATTTAATTATTAATTGATATATTGCTATAGGTAATATATCATGTATAAACAATACACATTTGCATGACATTATTTATATGTTAAACCCTGCTGCTTCCTAAATATTTCCTAATCTTCCTATTCTAATGAAATAAATATTTTTTTTTAACAACAATGGATTATATTTCACATATCACAGTATTATGTTATCTAGTGTTACATTATGTGAAGCTTACATGCTTGCTAGTTAACTATATAGCACATGCTAGTTTTTGAAATAGAAATACATTTGTTATTGACATGCAAAGGTGTTAAATCCGTTATTTGATTGGATTATGTTGTTCCGCGATATTAGATGTGCCATGTTGTGTAAGACATCACATGCAAAGGTAATACATCCGTCCTTTGATTGGATTACGTTGTTCCGCGATATTGGATGCACCATGTTTGCGAATGAGAACACAAGTTTAAAAGCATGATTTTCTCAGTTTATGTATTGTCAATCATGTACATTGTTGAAACATAGATGATAAAGAGTAAAGAAATATCTATTGATGGGTGTCTCGTGAAAGAAACAAATGAAGACAATGTGTTGTTGATCCCGAATATATTTTGAGGCACGTGCTAATCCATGAATGTTCATCGATGAATATACTCAATCTTGTTTAATATGTTTGTCAACAATATTTGGACATTAACAAATAATAAATGTGTGGTGTTTAATTGTTTACATTGAAAATTCCTAAACATGTGCATTTGTATTTGAAGTCATGTCTCAATATGCATTCACCTTTATCATGATATATTTATACGAGATGTACACTTTTTATAGATGTTATGTCCTGAAATGTTCAATATTGTGTCATCATGTATCGATTCCACATTGTTGTTATCCATATATAGTACTGTAAGCTTGAATTTGAAATGTAACTCTTAAAGGGATGTTATATATATTAGATTATAATATTATTTATGACTATCTCAGTGGTAACCTCCAACGTGTAGTATATACTAGGTTACAAAATAATTTACAATTGTCTCATCAGTAATCTCCCATATATTTGTATTATTTTTCAGTAGTTCTAATCAGGTGATAACTTTTTAAACACTGCAAATTATATTTGTGGAGTAAAGTGGATTCAGTTTGGAAAAATATATAGAGATTTATTAAACATTAAACAAGATACTAACAAGCGATATACCATTAAATTATGCACAAAACAAACTCTCTGATACACTATGAAATAAAATATACTACTATACTTCGTTTTGATCCTATGGGTACAAATATAACAGTGAAGTCTATAACAAGGTAATATAAATCAGCATGAACTAATTATGCAATATGTGTTACTAACAACGGTCATTTACTACAATCTTAGCCAAATATTACCATTAAAATTATATTCGGATACTTAGCAATTTATAGCAATTAATCATATTCAGAAGCAATGTCTATAACCAGTAAACAATTAAAAACCTTTATGGTGCCCCAACAAGTCTCAGCCTTAGGGAATATAATATAACTAAATTAAATATATTTAAATATAACACCAAGAGATTTCCTTATACCAAGCTAAGATTAAATTAACACTATCTATAGCAAGATTTCTTGTATTGTTAGATTAATGAGATTCCTAGACAAAACATTGGGCCTATAATTATCTAATACAAATCTTAATAAGGACCTTAAATGCAATAACTGCTGATCTATAATTAAAGATATTTTTATACTTCTCCACAATTGTTGCCCTCCAAAACTTTTGTTATCTCAAACCGTAAGTTCCCTCTGGATCTGGTCCCAAAAAGTATTTTAGTCCAAAAGGAAAAACAGACAAAATTCCAAGGATACTAAAAATTCTAGAGTGGGTGCAGCCAGGATTCAAAGTTCTTTATCAGGGAACAAAAATTGGACATAGCTTCAAGCCTCCCTTTATGCAACCCAGAGTCCCTTGTGAGTGCTTGGTAACTCAATTTATCCTGAGCTATAACTCCGCCCTACTTTCTAACAGCCATTCACAGATGTGTGAGGATCTGCAATGCTGTGATTCGATGAATACTAATTAACTTTTGGGAATAATTCACCCAATGTTAAGAGAAACTGGTTGTACTTTTATTAACAGGCCACAAGATGGCGATGGTGAGTTGTGCCATAAAAATGAACTTATATATCTTTCTTAGAATTTATGTTTCATATATATACATACATACACAATAAAAAAATAAAAAAAAAATATATATATATATATATATATATATATATTCATTTAAAATAAGTTGACCAAATATATTTAAATAAGTATTCATGTCTTTATGGCTTATCATTTGGGCATTGTCCTTTAAAGTTAAGCATATGGTTACTCTCAGAACCTTATTTAAAATGAGGTATACATACAGGGAGTGCAGAATTATTAGGCAAATGAGTATTTTGACCACATCATCCTCTTTATGCATGTTGTCTTACTCCAAGCTGTATAGGCTCGAAAGCCTACTACCAATTAAGCATATTAGGTGATGTGCATCTCTGTAATGAGAAGGGGTGTGGTCTAATGACATCAACACCCTATATCAGGTGTGCATAATTATTAGGCAACTTCCTTTCCTTTGGCAAAATGGGTCAAAAGAAGGACTTGACAGGCTCAGAAAAGTAAAAAATAATGAGCTATCTTGCAGAGGGATGCAGCACTCTTAAAATTGCAAAGCTTCTGAAGCGTGATCATCGAACAATTAAGTGTTTCATTCAAAATAGTCAACAGGGTCGCAAGAAGCGTGTGGAAAAACCAAGGCGCAAAATAACTGCCCATGAACTGAGAAAAGTCAAGCGTGCAGCTGCCACGATGCCACTTGCCACCAGTTTGGCCATATTTCAGAGCTGCAACATCACTGGAGTGCCCAAAAGCACAAGGTGTGCAATACTCAGAGACATGGCCAAGGTAAGAAAGGCTGAAAGACGACCACCACTGAACAAGACACACAAGCTGAAACGTCAAGACTGGGCCAAGAAATATCTCAAGACTGATTTTTCTAAGGTTTTATGGACTGATGAAATGAGAGTGAGTCTTGATGGGCCAGATGGATGGGCCCGTGGCTGGATTGGTAAAGGGCAGAGAGCTCCAGTCCGACTCAGACGCCAGCAAGGTGGAGGTGGAGTACTGGTTTGGGCTGGTATCATCAAAGATGAGCTTGTGGGGCCTTTTCGGGTTGAGGATGGAGTCAAGCTCAACTCCCAGTCCTACTGCCAGTTTCTGGAAGACACCTTCTTCAAGCAGTGGTACAGGAAGAAGTCTGCATCCTTCAAGAAAAACATGATTTTCATGCAGGACAATGCTCCATCACACGCGTCCAAGTACTCCACAGCGTGGCTGGCAAGAAAGGGTATAAAAGAAGAAAATCTAATGACATGGCCTCCTTGTTCACCTGATCTGAACCCCATTGAGAACCTGTGGTCCATCATCAAATGTGAGATTTATAAGGAGGGAAAACAGTACACCTCTCTGAACAGTGTCTGGGAGGCTGTGGTTGCTGCTGCACGCAATGTTGATGGTGAACAGATCAAAACACTGACAGAATCCATGGATGGCAGGCTTTTGAGTGTCGTTGCAAAGAAAGGTGGCTATATTGGTCACTGATTTGTTTTTGTTTTGTTTTTGAATGTCAGAAATGTATATTTGTGAATGTTGAGGTGTTATATTGGTTTCACTGGTAAAAATAAATAATTGAAATGGGTATATATTTGTTTTTTGTTAAGTTGCCTAATAATTATGCACAGTAATAGTCACCTGCACACACAGATATCCCCCTAAAATAGCTAAAACTAAAAACAAACTAAAAACTACTTCCAAAAATATTCAGCTTTGATATTAATGAGTTTTTTGGGTTCATTGAGAACATGGTTGTTGTTCAATAATAAAATTAATTCTCAAAAATACAACTTGCCTAATAATTCTGCACTCCCTGTATGTATTGAATGTGTTTGCGTGTAAATGTACAAAAAAAACAGCACTTGCAGACTCACCCAGACAAACTCTCGCTCACTAACACACTCTCTCTCTCTCTCTCTTTCTCTCTCTCTCTCACTGACTCTCTCTCACTCTCTCTCTCTCACTAACTCTCACTAACAAACTCTCTCTCACTAACTAACTCTCATTATCTCTCACTAACTCTCACTATCTCTTACTAAGTAACTCTCTCTCTCTCTCTCTTACTAACTCTCTCTCTCTCTCTCTCCCTAACTCACTCTCTCTCACTAACTCTCTATCTCTTTAACTAACTCTCTCTCTCACTAACTAACTAACAAACTCTCTCTCACTAACTCTCACTAACTAACTCTTTCTCTCTCTCTCACTAACTCTCACTCTCTCACTAACTCTCTCTATCTCTCTCTCTCTCTCACTCACTCACTCACTCCCTCTCACTAACTCACTCTCTCTCTCACTAACTAATTCTCACTCTCTCACTAACTAATTCTCTGTCTCACTTATGCTCTGTAACCTCTTAGACCTGCACCTGTCTCAAAAAAGCAATACAGTCAAGGAAGCCATGTTTACAGCGTGCTTATATACCCTATGTAAATGGGTAATGATGTACCGGTTTGCAAAGTAAACAAGGTCCAGGTGTGCTTTAGTGAAGCTTTATATGTGTGCAATGTGGAGTAGTTGTTTGAATTTGTGCATGCTCATATAGATTTTCTAAATGCACATATGTTTTTTCTGGAATGTGTTTAATGCAATGATGTCATAGTGATCATTTTGCATAACATTCTCCTAATTTAGTAACTCAAAATAGAAATGCTTATTTCTGATGGTATCGTATTTAAGCGTTGTAAATGTTTATTTTGAATAATGTTTCCTAATCGCCAATGCAAGTGTTTTGTTTGTGTATCAGTGAACAATTCTTTTTTCATGTTCTTTTGTTCCATGATACAGATTATTATTATTATTATTATCGGTTATTTGTAGAGCGCCAACAGATTCCGCAGCGCTATAAACAAAGGGGGAGTACAACAAAACAATTATAGGGTAGAGGGCCCTGCCAAGAGTTGCACTGTTGTAGTCAGCTCTTAAGAAGGTGATCTACAGACAGCTGGACTTTTAGGCTTACATGCTAAGAGGGTTCAGGGGATTGCAGTGGAGGAGAGGAACTGGTATTAGGAAAGGTTAGCGTAGGTTGTATGCGTCCCTGAACAGTAGAGTCTTTAGGGAGCACTTGAAGCTTTTAAAACTAGAAGAGAGTCTTGTGGAGCGAGGCAGAGAGTTCCATAAGATGGGAGCCAGTCTGGAGAAGTCCTGTAAACGGGAGTGTGATGAGGTGACAAGAGAGGAGGAGAGTAGGAGGTCATGAGCAGAGCGAAGGGGACGGGAGGGAGAGTATCTGGAGACAAGGTCTGAGATGTAGCGGGGAGCAGTGCAGTTGAGGGCTTTGTATGTAAGAGTGAGAGTTTTGTGTTTGATCCTAGAGGCAAGAGGAAGCCAGTGAAGGGATTGGCAGAGAGGCGCAGCAGATGAAGAGCGACGTGTAAGGAAGATGAGTCTGGCAGAGGCATTGATTATGGATTGTAAAGGAGCTAGGCGGTAGGAGGGGAGACCAGAGAGGACAGAGTTGCAGTAATCAAGGCGGGAAAGAATGAGAGAGTGGATTAAAATCTTAGTTGTGTCTTGTGTAAGGAAGTGTCTAATTTTAGAGATGTTTTTAAGGTGGAAGCGGCAGGCTGTGGCCAAGGACTGAATGTGAGGAGTGAAGGAAAGATTTGAGTCAAATGTGACCCCGAGACATCGGGCATGCGGGGTAGGGGTAATGATGGAGTTGTCGACAGTTATAGAGATATTGGGGGTGGAGATTTTGGAAGAAGGGGGGAAAATGAGGAGCTCAGTTTTGGAGAGATTTAGCTTGAGGTAGTGAGAGGACATCCAGGAAGAGATGTGAGAAAGACAGTTAGTGACACGGGTTAGCAAGGAAGGAGATAGTTCTGGTGCAGAGAAGTAGATTTGGGTGTCATCGGCATACAGATGATATTGGAAACTGTGGGACTTAATAAGGGAACCTAGTGATGACGTATAGATTGAGAAGAGAAGGGGACCGAGGACAGAGCCTTGCGGTACTCCGACAGAAAGGGGTGACGGGGCAGAGGAGGCCCCAGAGAAGGCTACACTGAAGGTACGGTTTGACAGGTAGGAAGAGAGCCACGAAAGGGCTGTGTCACAGATGCCGAAGGATTGGAGGGTTTGGAGCAAAAGAGGGTGGTCGACAGTGTAGGCTGCGGACAGATCAAGGAGGATAAGCAGAGAGAAGTGGCCTTTTGATTTAGCTGTAAGTAGGTCGTTGGTGACCTTAACAATAGCTGTCTCTGTGGAGTGATAGGGACGAAATCCAGATTGCAGCGGGTCAAGAAGGGAGTTTAACGTAAGGAAATGGGATAGGAGTGCATATACTAGTTTTTCGAGAAGCTTTGAAGCAAGAGGGAGGAGGGAAATTGGGCGGTAGTTGGATGGGGAGGTAGGATCAAGGGAAGGTTTTTTGAGGATAGGTGTGACCAGTGCATGTTTCAATGATGAGGGAAATGTACCAGTGCTGAGGGAGAGGTTGAAAATGTGTGTTAGTATAGGGGTAAGGGTATCAGAGAGAGAGGGGAGCAGCTGTGAGGGGATAGGGTCAAGGGGACAGGTAGTGAGGTGAGAGCGCAGTATAAGTGCTGAAACTTCGTCCTCAGTAACAGGGGAGAATGAACTAAGTTTCAGGTTATGAGGGTTGTGGTTGAGTGAGAGTATTTGAGGGGGGGAGAGAATGGAATTGTGTTGAGAGCTGATTTCATGTCTGATGGAATCAATTTTGTTAATGAAGTGACTGGCAAAGTCTTGAGCTGACAGAGAAGTTGTATTAGGAAGTGGGGGAGGGCGGAGGAGACTATTGAAAGTGGAGAACAGACGTTTTGGATTTGAAGAAAGATTAGAGATAAGAGTAGAGAAGTAGTGTTGCTTGTGGAGATTAAGGGCAGAGTAGTAGGAGTTCAAGATGAATTTGTAATGAAGAAAATCAGCTGAACTCCGTGATTTTCTCCAATGCCGTTCAGCAGTACGGGAACATCTGCGTAGGTACCGTGTCAGAGGAGTATGCCAGGGCTGGGGATGAGTGTGTGATTTCCTAGCAGTGGTAAGAGGGGCGAGATTGTCAAGGACGGATATAAGGGTGGAATTATAGTGGCAGATAGATTGTTCAGGGCAGGAAAAGGAGGAGAAGGTTGAGAGGAGCGGTTGAAGGGAATTAGCAAGTTGTTGCTGATCTAAAGACCTAATGCTTCTGTGAAGTTTGGTATGAGGAGTAGAAGGTGGGAGAGTTGTAGGAAGGGATGATATGTTGCAGGTAAGGAGATGGTGGTCAGAAAGAGGAAAAGGGGAGTTTGAGAAGTTTGAGAGAGTGCATCGATAGCTAAACATCAGGTCAAGGGAGTGACCGTCTTTGTGAGTGGGAGAATCAGTCCATTGTGACAGACCGAAAGAGGAAGTGAGTTGCAGAAGTTGTTTAGCAGATGAGGCAGTGGGATTGTTAATGGGGATGTTGAAGTCGCCAAGAATGAGGGCAGGGGTGTCTGAGGAAAGGAAATAAGGAAGCCAGGCAGCAAAGTGATCTAAAAATTGAGTTGGGGAGCCAGGGGGGCGGTATATGACTGCAACACGTATAGAGAGGGGAGAGAATAACCGAATCATGTGTGCTTCAAATGAAGAAAATGTGAGTGAAGAGAAGGGCTGTATTTGTTGGAAGGTGCAACGAGAGGAAAGTAAAATACCGACACCACCTCCTTGTCTATTGCCAGACCTAGGAGTGTGGCTGAAATGGAGACCCCCATGTGACAGTGCAGCAGTGGATGCTGTGTCTGAAGCAGAGAGCCAGGTTTCTGTAAGAGCCAGAAGGTTAAGAGAGTGGGAGATGAAGAGATCGTGGATAGAAGTTAGCTTGTTGCAAACAGAGCGAGAGTTCCAGAGTGCACAAATGAAGGGGGAGGGGGTTTTAGATGTAAGAGGAATGCGATTAAGGTTACCAGAGTTTAGTTTTTGAAGTCTATTGAAAGGCACACAAGGATGTGAAAGGTTAGGAGGTTGTGAGGGACCAGGATTAGGGGAGATGTCGCCAGCAGCTAGTATGAGCAAGAGGGAGAGTGACATGAGATGAGAAGCAGATTTGCAGTAATGAGACTGTTGTTTAACTGAAGTGCAGGGGGGAGAGAGAGTATTTAGGAATAAGTAGAGTTCATGAGTACAAAAGTAAGGTGAGTATAAGAGAGATGGGCTAATGAACAGTGCAGGTGGAGAGGGAGAAGGAGTAACTGAGTAATGTAGTTTGTTGTAGAGACAAGAGGTAGCAAAAAGGAATATGAAGATATTGAGCATTATTCTGAAAGTGGGAACCAAGTAAACACATAAGACACAGTGTTACAGCAGCACTTGCAAGAGGATACAATGATATAAATAAAACATAGTAATACAAGAGTACTTGCCTTGTGTCTTGCCCCTTGCCCAATCCTTGTTCAATTCTTGTATAATTCTTAAAAATTAATGCCTCACTTATAAAATGTTCACTTGGAAAATGTGAACATATGCTATTGTTAAAAAGTACACAGCCCTGTTACCAATGCACAAACCCCTGTGCAATGCACATCCCCTAACTAGTCTGAAATATATACAGGTAGGGCAGTCAGCTGAGTCCACTAAATTTACTTAATTGCTAATCAAAGACAGTTGGTAAGGCCAATTGGAATGTTAGAGTCTGGTCAGGGTGAGATGAGTTAGGTAAACAGACAATAAAATTTGGAGGGGGTTAAAACTGTGACATAAGAAAACTATAAATTTTAGAGTTATAGCAAGTATTGATAAGGAGTGAGCATCACATGGCAATTAACTAGACATTAGAATTGAGACATTGGGAAAAATCATTTAAAAAAATGCAGGACTTTATTTTAACAGACTAAATTCAATTGCTCAAACACAGAGGGATTTGTTGTAAAATGACAGAAATGCAGGGAATAGCAAGATATCAGTGCAGGGCCTGAGTTCACGTACCAAAAGAGGGATTTGTTGTAAAATGACAGAAATGCAGGGAATAGCAAGATATCAGTGCAGGGCCTGAGTTCACGTACCAAAAAGAGGGATTTGTTGTAAAATGACAGAAATGCAGGGAATAGCAAGATATCAGTGCAGGGCCTGAGTTCACGTACCAAAAAGAGGGATTTGTTGTAAAATGACAGAAATGCAGGGAATAGCAAGATATCAGTGCAGGGCCTGAGTTCACGTACCAAAAAGAGGGATTTGTTGTAAAATGACAGAAATGCAGGGAATAGCAAGATATCAGTGCAGGGCCTGAGTTCACGTACCAAAAAGAGGGATTTGTTGTAAAATGACAGAAATGCAGGGAATAGCAAGATATCAGTGCAAGGCCTGAGATTGCAACGTATTTTCCTAATCCTCGTTTAGTGTAAATGTTGTGTAGTATTTGTTGTAAAGGATTGTGTATGTTGAATGTGTATGTGCTATGTTGTGTGAGTGATTGTTGTTTGTACATTTGATCTGATTCTTTTAGTGTCCATTATGTTGTGTGTGTAATATGACAGAGCAGTGTGTAGTTATCGCGATATCGAGTGTTAGATGAAAAATTGGTATATTCTTCAGTTTGCATTGATCTCTATGGGAGAATCCATTACATGTCCGTGATTACACTAGAGAAATAAATGCGGTACTTGTGTTACCGTGATGCATAACAAGGTTCTTTTCAGACTCATAATACCTATGTTATGAAGAGTGTGCAATGAAAATAACGCACGCGCTATACCTGTAACCTGTAATCTAGCTGTTGGGCAGTTATTCCCAATTTCCCAACCTGGGTGCAATGCCCAAAGAAGAAATCACACAAAATGATCAAGAAACACACAAAATAACCAGCACTCTCTTGGATTCACAGAGCTATGCTAAAAGTTTCATGATATTTTCATCCTAGGTTCTAACCTACAGTCAACAAATGCTGGCCTAGATTTAGAGTTTGGCGGTAGCCGTTAAAACCAGCGTTAGAGGCTCCTAACGCTGGTTTTAGGCTACCGCCGGTATTTGGAGTCAGTCAGGAAAGGGTCTAACGCTCACTTTTCAGCCGTGACTTTTCCATACCGCAGATCCCCTTACGTCAATTGCGTATCCTATCTTTTCAATGGGATCTTTCTAACTCCGGTATTTAGAGTTGTGTCGGAAGTGAGGGTTAGAATTCTAACGACAAAACTCCAGCCGCAGAAAAAAGTCAGTAGTTAAGAGCTTTCTGGGCTAACACCGGTTCATAAAGCTCTTAACTACTGTGCTCTAAAGTACACTAACACCCATAAACTACCTATGTACCCCTAAACCGAGGTCCCCCCACATTGCCGCCACTCGATTACATTTTTTTAACCCCTAATCTGCCGACCGCCACCTACGTTATACTTATGTACCCCTAATCTGCTGCCCCTAACACCGCCGACCCCTATATTATATTTATTAACCCATAACCTGCCCCCCACAACATCGCCGCCAGCTACCTACAATAATCAACCCCTAATCTGCCGACCGCCACCTACGTTATACTTATGTACCCCTAATCTGCTGCCCCTAACACCGCCGACCCCTATATTATATTTATTAACCCCTAATCTGCCCCCCTCAGCGTCGCCTCCACCTGCCTACACTTATTAACCCCTAATCTGCCGAGCGGACCGCACCGCTATTATAATAAAGTTATTAACCCCTAATCCACCTCACTAACCCTATAATAAATAGTATTAACCCCTAATCTGCCCTCCCTAATATCGCCGACACCTAACTTCAAACATTAACCCCTAATCGTAACTACTGTGCTCTAAAGTACACTAACACCCATAAACTACCTATGTACCCCTAAACCGACGTCCCCCCACATTGCTGCCACTCAATTACATTTTTTTAACCCCTAATCTGCCGACCGCCACCTACGTTATACTTATGTACCCCTAATCTGCTGCCCCTAACACCGCCGACCCCTATATTATATTTATTAACCCATAACCTGCCCCCCACAACGTCGCCGCCAGCTACCTACAATAATTAACCCCTAATCTGCCGACCGCCACCTACGTTATACTTATGTACCCCTAATCTGCTGCCCCTAACACCGCCAACCCCTATATTATATTTATTAACCCCTAATCTGCCCCCCTCAACATCGCCTCCACCTGTCTACACTTATTAACCCCTAATCTATCTTAATTCCGATTGGCTGATAGAATCCTATCAGCCAATCGGAATTCGAGGGACGCCATCTTGGATGACGTCCCTTAAAGGAACCGTCATTCTTCAGTTGGACGTCGTCAGAAGAAGATGGGTCCGCACTGGAGGTCTTCACGATGGAGCAGGTCCTCATCGGATGAAGATAGAAGATGCCGCTTGGAAGAAGATGGTTGCCGGTCCGGATCTACCCTTCTTCCCGGATAGGATGAAGACTTTGGACCCTCTTCTGGACTACTTCAGCCGTTGGATGATGGATGTCTAGCCCCCGCTTGGGTTGGATGAAGATATCGGAGCCAGGACGGATCGGTGATACCTGGTGAGGTGAAGATAAGGTAGGAGGATCTTCAGGGGCTTAGTGTTAGCTTTATTTAAGGGGGGTTTGGGTTAGATTAGGGGTATGTGGATGGTGGGTTGTAATTTTGGGGGGTATTGTATGTGTTTTTTTACAGGCAAAAGAGCTGAATTTCTTGGGGCATGCCCCGCAAAGGGCCCTGTTCAGGGCTGGTAAGGTAAAAGAGCTTTGAACTTTTGTAATTTAGAATAGGGTAGGGCATTTTTTTATTTTGGGGGTCTTTGTTATTTTATTAGGGGGCTTAGAGTAGGTGTAATTAGTTTAAAATTGTTGTAATATTTTTCTAATGTTTGTAAATATTTTTTTATTTTTTGTAACGTAGTTCTTTTTTATTTTTTGTACTTTAGTTAGTTTATTTAATTGTATTTATTTGTAGATATTGTATTTAATTCATTTATTGATAGTGTAGTGTTAGGTTTAATTGTAGGTAATTGTAGGTATTTTATTTAATTTATTTATTGATAGTGTAGTGTTAGGTTTAATTGTAACTTAGGTTAGGATTTATTTTACAGGTAATTTTGTAATTATTTTAACCATTTTAGCTATTAAATAGTTTTTAACTATTTAATAGCTATTGTACCTGGTTAAAATAAATACAAAGTTACCTGTAAAATAAATATAAATCCGAAAATAGCTATAATATAATTATAATTTATATTGTAGCTATATTAGGATTTATTTTACAGGTAAGTATTTCGCTTTAAATAGGAATATTTTATTTATTTTTTTTAAATAAAAATCTCTTTAATCTATTTATAACTTGCAAGCTGTATGCAGGTAAAATGCATTCAAAGTTCACAACACAATTACTTACCTGACAGAAAAGTAATGTTTGCTGCAATCCTGTGATATTCACTATCCCATAAAGCTTTATTAACTTTTTATGTTGAATCACCTAAAAAACTTAAAAAGTGCTGCAGCATTATACAGGGAGTGCAGAATTATTAGGCAAGTTGTATTTTTGAGGATTAATTTTATTATTGAACAACAACCATGTTCTCAATGAACCCAAAAAACTCATTAATATCAAAGCTGAATATTTTTGGAAGTAGTTTTTAGTTTGTTTTTAGTTTTAGCTATTTTAGGGGGATATCTGTGTGTGCAGGTGACTATTACTGTGCATAATTATTAGGCAACTTAACAAAAAACAAATATATACCCATTTCAATTATTTATTTTTACCAGTGAAACCAATATAACATCTCAACATTCACAAATATACATTTCTGACATTCAAAAACAAAACAAAAACAAATCAGTGACCAATATAGCCACCTTTCTTTGCAACGACACTCAAAAGCCTGCCATCCATGGATTCTGTCAGTGTTTTGATCTGTTCACCATCAACATTGCGTGCAGCAGCAACCACAGCCTCCCAGACACTGTTCAGAGAGGTGTACTGTTTTCCCTCCTTGTAAATCTCACATTTGATGATGGACCACAGGTTCTCAATGGGGTTCAGATCAGGTGAACAAGGAGGCCATGTCATTAGATTTTCTTCTTTTATACACTTTCTTGCCAGCCACGCTGTGGAGTACTTGGACGCGTGTGATGGAGCATTGTCCTGCATGAAAATCATGTTTTTCTTGAAGGATGCAGACTTCTTCCTGTACCACTGCTTGAAGAAGGTGTCTTCCAGAAACTGGCAGTAGGACTGAGAGTTGAGCTTGACTCCATCCTCAACCCGAAAAGGCCCCACAAGCTCATCTTTGATTATACCAGCCCAAACCAGTACTCCACCTCCACCTTGCTGGCGTCTGAGTCGGACTGGAGCTCTCTGCCCTTTACCAATCCAGCCTCAGGCCCATCCATCTGGCCCATCAAGACTCACTCTCATTTCATCAGTCCATAAAACCTTAGAAAAATCAGTCTTGAGATATTTCTTGGCCCAGTCTTGACGTTTCAGCTTGTGTGTCTTGTTCAGTGGTGGTCGTCTTTCAGCCTTTCTTACCTTGGCCATGTCTCTGAGTATTGCACACCTTGTGCTTTTGGGCACTCCAGTGATGTTGCAGCTCTGAAATATGGCCAAACTGGTGGCAAGTGGCATCTTGGCAGCTGCACGCTTGACTTTTCTCAGTTCATGGGCAGTTATTTTGCGCCTTGGTTTTTCCACACGCTTCTTGCGACCCTGTTGACTATTTTGAATGAAACGCTTGATTGTTCGATGATCACGCTTCAGAAGCTTTGCAATTTTAAGAGTGCTGCATCCCTCTGCAAGATATCTCACTATTTTTGACTTTTCTGAGCCTGTCAAGTCCTTCTTTTGACCCATTTTGCCAAAGGAAAGGAAGTTGCCTAATAATTATGCACACCTGATATAGGGTGTTGATGTCATTAGACCACACCCCTTCTCATTACAGAGATGCACATCACCTAATATGCTTAATTGGTAGTAGGCTTTCGAGCCTATACAGCTTGGATTAAGACAACATGCATAAAGAGGATGATGTGGTCAAAATACTCATTTGCCTAATAATTCTGCACTCCCTGTATGTGAAAAGGTGACTGGAAAATATCACCTAAACATTTCTATGTAAAAAAGGAAGATATTTTACCTCAAATTCCATTGTAAAAGGACCTCAAGCCGCCACTCAGGAGACACAGCCCCAGGACCTGCAAGGCAATGTGCATTTGGCATGTGCAGCAGTCACTCCACTTCCCTCCTCCGTCTAAAGTTCACCATGAAATCTTGTGAGATTTCAGTGATATACCATGAGATCACAGTAAAGCACTGATTATGGTGACTGCTTATTGCAGGCTCCCCATGCTGATAGACTCCTGAACTGCAGCTACATTAATACTGTGCTGAAAAAAAACATAACTAACTAACCAAGCTAGGGTTGCAAGCTGTACATCTCAAAAATACTGGACAATTTCTTGGCACAATAGTATGTGGGAGTCACACAATTTTTGTGAGATTTTATAGTAAAATTCCCCAAACGGAGGAGAGAAACAACATGACTGTGCCTGCACATGCCAGATGCAAGTCATGGGACTAGGATCCCGACTGGCTGCTCCAAGCCCCTCCACAAAGGGATGTGACTACTGAAAAAATATTTTCCTTTTTACATAGGGGATGTTTAAAGGGACACTGAACCCAAATGTATTCTATCGTAATTCAGATAGAGCATGCAATTTTAAGCAACTTTCTAATTTACTCCTATTATCAAATTATTTTCATTCTCTTGGTATCTTTATTTGAAATGCAAGAATGTAAGTTTAGATGCCGGCCCATTTTTTTTTTTTTTTATTTTTTTTTTTTTATTGATGTAAAGGCAATGCACAAATACAACATATATATATATATATATATATATATATATATATATATATATACACATATAAAATACAGTTACATGACAGTGTTAGAGCTTAAAATCCTCCATTTCAAACTGGTAGATGTGTAATATAAGCTCACTAATACTAGTAATACCGAGTTAAAGCTAAGTGTAGTGCGTGAAATAATCAACTTAATATTGATGTGCCATATGTGTTGTAAACCCTCCATGACAACCAGGAGGCCACTTTTGGACCTCAAATGACAACATATCCAAAAAGGAGAGTATTATGATAAATAGGTAACCCCTCATGGGTTACTTTGGTTGAACCTCAGTTTTTATATTAACCATATGGAAGTTGTGTATATATAGTTAACTTTGAATATTATTATAGTGAACATTGAAACTTAATACTATAGGAATGAAAGTATAATGACTGCCTCCAACTGTTGGCTGGGCGGAGAATAAAATTGGTAAGTATATGCATATAGGGCAGGTAAATAGTATCATAGGGCACACTTCATATTTGATACACGATGGTGGAGCCGCAGTACTATACTCCCACGCCACTACATAAGTCACCATAAGGCATGCATGAACTGACTCCTATCTATATAAAAAAAAAAAACTGATACAGGTCAATGAATATAATATACAGATTAAGGGTGATATACAGTGCTAGTCCTCAGTTATCAGCAGCTTAATGTTATGTGGTAAAATCAGAGGGGAAACCTTACATAATGCACATTATACTGGCTTAGACATCAGGCTTTGGAGCCGTCATCATTTAATTGATTGGCGCTTAGTATGTTTGGGAGTCTATGCGTGTTAGAATATCCATGTTTATGGGGCTTCAGGCTTGGCAACCATCCTGCAAGATAGAACTCCTCACTGGAATAAACATAGGCTGGCTCACAATGTAAAAGTCCCAGAGAGAAGGGGCATTATGGCAAACCAATAGGTTATTAGAGTATTTATGTTACAAATGAACAATCATTAGACCCGGTGGAGATCTTCCCATAGTTATACCCACTTACGGACTGTCTAGTATATAACAGGATGATGAGTTTCCACCATTATGACAAAGTCCCCGGGGTAGAACCATGGACATCTGCGGCACACTAGGAAAAGTCCCGATCAGTATCTTAGCTCCGGGCATGGGCGCATGAGACCTCCTCTCACTAACCTATTCCAGACTGGGGAACACAGGGGGTAAAGTAAGGCGCATTCACAGCCCGGTATGTCCGAGAGTTGGTAAGAAAGGTAGGAACTTGTGAGACGTTGTGTGGAGCTGCGTGTACAACTTGCGGCAGCTGGATGGCCTCCGTGTTCTTAAACTGCTTACGGCCTCGATCTGGAAGACACAACCATTTCTGGTGGAGCGTGACTCCCTTTACACCTTGAGGGAGTACTACTGCTGCTGTTCCTGTACCGGGACACAATATATTCCTTGCTTCGAGATCCCCATCTGTAACATCAGGTAGCTCGATGCCGTATGTCACACTGCAACCAGCATGAGTATAGCTGGCTGGTAAGTAGCGCCCCCTCTCCTCCTGTGCTGACAGCTGCTGTGCACTCAGCGAGAGCAAGAAGCTCTTGGATATGGGCTCAACTGAGAGCTCCCTTCTCTCAGAGTATCCGCTCTGACCTACACTGTCTGGGGCGGCTCTCCTTTCACTTCCAAGCTCGGAGTCAAGATGGACAACAGCTGTCCCTTCTTGTGAGATATGATCTTCCCAAGTAATGTCCACATCTGCAGAAGTGGTGGTTTTCAGCCTTTTTGGGGAGCTTGTTGCAGTCTTAGGGGTGAAAATACTGCCATATTCTAGTGCCAGGTGGGCTGAGATGCTCAGAAGTTGGTCGTCTAGTAGTTTGGCAAGAACAGAACGGCAATTAGTGATGCTTCTCTGCGGTCCATTCTAATTCGGAGTGCTTAAAGCTTTCTCTTATTGACTCAGCGTAAGCTGATCTGTAGGATAGTTTGCCACGAAGGGCACTGGCCACCCGGTAATGGCGTGGCGATTGTGAGGACAGAGGAGTCTTCAGATACAGGGGAAGGCCTCCAAATAAAAAGTCCGGCACTGAGGGCTGGGGAGCCACACTTTCGTCCATAAACCCCTGTTCTTTGTGTCAGAGTGCCTTCAGTCCAGCTGCTCTACCAGTTTGGATGGCCTGCCGCCAATCTTTTCAGGGTAAATTTAATAGAAAGTGGTGAGTAGCTCAGGAGCTGAAGCTCAGCGCGACCACAAAGATGGCCGCCGCCCGGAGGGAATAATTTATTTAATAAGAGTTAATTAATTTTGTTCGATTTAAATTATATTTAACTTAGGGGGTTGTTAGTGTTAGGGTTAGACTTAGCTTTAGGGGTTAATACATTTATTAGAATAGCGGTGAGCTCCAGTCGGCAGATTAGGGGTTAATGTTTGAAGTTAGGTGTCGGCGATGTTAGGGAGTGCAGATTAGGGGTTAATACTATTTATTATAGGGTTAGTGAGGCGGATTAGGGGTTAATAACTTTATTATAATAGCGGTGCGGTCCGCTCGGCAGATTAGGGGTTAATAAGTGTAGGCAGGTGGAGGCGACGTTCTGGGGGGCAGATTAGGGGTTAATAAATAAGGTTCGGGGTGTTTAGACTCGGGGTACATGTTAGAGTGTTAGGTGCAGACGTAGAAAGTGTTTCCCCATAGCAAACAATGGGGCTGCGTTAGGAGCTGAACGCAGCTTTTTTGCAGGTGTTAGGTTTTTTTTCAGCTCAAACAGCCCCATTGTTTTCTATGGGGGAATCGTGCACAAGCACGTTTTTGAAGCTGGCCGCGTCCATAAGCAACTCTGGTATCGAGAGTTGAAGTTGCGTTAAATATGCTCTACGCTCCTTTTTTGGAGCCTAACGCAGCCATTCTGTGGACTCTCAATACCAGAGTTATTTTAAAGGTGCGGCCAGAAAAAAGCCAGCGTTAGCTACGTGGGTTGTTACCGACAAAACTCTAAATCTAGCCGGCTGGCTTCCAACCAAACACACTGAGATCTCTCAAGGGTGTCACAACAAACTGAACCCTCCTCTAGACACAAAAACCTATAAGTGGACTGCACTCTCAAAGGAAGTGGGTACACATGCGTAAATGTAAGTAGATATCATGAGATTAATTTAATAAAATAGTGACATTGCAAACAAGATGCAAAGTAAAACTAATGCCAATTTTTTAAATATAAAAATATATTTTTCCATATACACTATTTTTCTAGTGCCTTACAGATACTCTATCTTAAATAGTATTTTGGGGGAAAAAAGAGATTAAAAAATAGCAACATAAATGAGAAATTGAAAAAAATGTACATCACTTAAAAATATAAATCTAGTAAATAAACATATAGAAGTAGGCACATGCAAATATGTTCCATACTGCATTTATACTTCTGTACTTTTAAAACATCTGTCAATTTTAAGAACATTTTGCAAGAGACAATTATCGTTAAGTGTTCATGTAGCTGAGGGGGAATATTAGGAACTCATAGAGGGATAGCAATGTAAATAAAAAATACAATAGATATATTTTTGTCCTATTTGTAAAGGAAAGAAAACTCTCAAAGTTAGCAAGTAAAAATACACCATTTAGGGCCCTATTTAACAAAACATGGATGGAGATGGTTTGCATCTGCTTGTGTAATAGCGTCACCTTCTCAAGTTAGCCCAATGGTGTGCAAGAAGGGGCTGTTAATCACCCTGAGTGAACGTGCCTGGGGTGATTTTAATCTGCCAGCTAAGAGCTAGAGGCCCATTTATCAAGCTCTGTACGGAGCTTGAAGGGCCGAGTTTCTGGCGAGTCTTCAGACTCGCCAGAAACAGCAGTTATGAAGCAACGGTCTAAAGACCGCTGCTCCATAACCCTGTCCGCCTGCTCTGATGAGGTGGACAGGAATCGCCGCTATTCAACCCGATCGAATAAGACTGGGTTGATTGACACCTCCCTCATGGTGGCCGATTGGCCGCAAGTCAGCAGGGGGCGGCGTTGCACCAGCAGCTCTTGTGAGCTGCTGGTGCAATGCTGAATATGGAGAGCGTATTGCTTTCCACATTCAGCGAGGTCTTGCGGACCTGATCCGCACTGTCGGATGAGGTCCTCAAGACCTTTTGTAAATTGGCCTCCTAGTCCTAGTGTAAGGTTCAAGAGCAGCGGTTATCAGGCCTGCAGTGAAGGGCCTCTGAAGCTGCATACACAGCTTTATAAATGGAACCCTTTGAAAGTTTAGAGGTTTCTCTTAATACTGCTAACTTATGTAGGGACCTGGGTCTAGGCTACTAATCTAAAATATATATATATATATATATATATATATATATATATATATATATATATATATATATATATATATATATATCATTTTAAAAGGACAGTCAGCTCCAGAATTGTTAGTGTTTAAAAAGATAGATAATCCCTTTTATTACCCATTCCCCAGTTTTTTAAAACCAACACGGTTATATTAATATACTTTTTACCTCTGTGATTACCTTGTATCTAAGCCTTTGCCAACTGTGCCCTTATCTCAGTGCTATTTACAGACTTGCATTTTAGCCAATCAGTGCTGATTCATTTGTAATTGCACAGGAGTGAGCACAGTGCTATCTATATGACACACTTTAACTAGCACCGTCTTGATGTGAAAAGCTAATGAAATGCACTTAAGTAAAGGTGGCCTGCAGTGGCTTAGAAACAGGCAGAGATTTTGAGTTTTAAAGGTTATAAAGGGAATTAATATAACAATGTTGATTGTGCAAAGTTGGGGAATGGTTAATAAAGGTATTATCTATCTTTTTAAAGAATAAAAAATTAGACTGTCCCTTAAAATGCTTTCAGTTTTTACAACATATATTTGGAAATTGATTCTATTACTATTTGTAAAAAACAACTAAAGACAGCTCAGGATCTCCTGATTATGCTAATACAAAATGTACTATATAGACGAATGTATGTGGACACCCAATCTTATTATTGGGTTTAGGTGCTAACAGAAGCATAAATCCAGCACATAGCCATGACATCTCCATAGACAAACATTGGCAGTACAATAGATACTACTGAAGACCCCAGTGATTTTAAACGTGTCTAGGATAAGTGTCAAGGAGCAACATCAGCTCGCAGAGTTGGATTTCCAAGCACTGAAGTGTGCAAAACATAAAAATCTGTTGCATTGCTCACTACAGAGTTCAAAACTGCCTCTGGAAGCAACATCAGCACAAAAACTGTGCTTTGGGAGCTTCATAAAATGGGTTTCCATGGCAGAGCAGCTGCACAAAAACCTCACATTAATATGAACAATGCCAGTCACCAGATGGAGTGGTTCAGAACACACTGTCACATGACTCTGGAGAAGTGGAAACATGTTTTCAGGAGTGAAGACTCACACGTTGCTATCTGACAGCCTGATGGAAAATTATGGATGTGGTAGATGCCAGGGGAATGCTACTTACTGGTAAGCATCATTTTTACTGTAAACTTTGGTAAAGGAGGGATAATGGTCTGAGGCTTTTTTTCATTGTTTGAGCTACGTCTCTTAGTTCCAGTGAAGGGTCATCCTAATGCTACAGGATAAAAAAGAAATTTTAAACAGTTGGGTGCTTCCAACATGTGGCAACAGTATGGGGGAAGGCCCTTTCCTGTTTCAGCATGGCTGCATTGTGCAAAAGACAAGGACCATGAAAACATGATTTGATGAGTTTGATGTAGAGAAACTCAAGTAACCCGTACAGACCCCTGAACTCAACCACACTGAACAAACATTTTTGGGATGAATAGCGTGATACTGTCCTACAATGTTTTGATCAAAATCTGCAACACTGAACAAGCATTCATAGCTGTACATAATGAACTATCAAACAGTATAAACATAAACCACAAAATATTTATGGTTTCAAGAAAAGGTACACGGTTTTTCAAATAAAGCTATATGTTTGTTTGTTTTTTAACTTGCTGTAGAAACTTATGTAATAAAAAAACTAATTGTAATGAGTAATGCTCTGATGTATTGTTTTTGCTTACACAAAATCTTATATCCTACCTGTTGTTGATGTTATGCTTTAAAATGTCAGTTTATTAGTAACTAAGCTAGTTGGCAAATTTTAAAAATATTTATGCAGCTACACAAAAACATTTATTTGCTCAGAATGAGAGAAGCATTATGAAGTTTAAAGATTGAGGCCCACATTCATTTTTGTAAAGTGCAGCAGCAGAGCCAAAGCGACACTGCACATACCTTGAATTCTCAGAGCAGCCAAAACTGCGCTGTGAGGGGGAGATGTTGAATGCCTCTCCACGCTAAGAGCTACACTGTTTAGAGGCATAGGAAGATCAGAAGTGCTACTGAAGGGCAATGCTCTGCTGAAGGAGCCAGGGACCACACTAAGTAATGTTGGGTTAGTGTGGCCAGCTCCATGGATGTATCTGTGCTGCATCCTTGTCTCTGATTAAGATACTTTGTGCTAATTAGTGCTCCTTTATAAGCATTTTGTGAACCTGGCCTATGGACTAGTCTTTTGCACCAAAACTAAATGGGAGATGCTAAAAGGCTACCTCAGATTCCCATTCAGTGCTTGGTTATTGTTCTATGAAGACCAAAGAGCTCTTGTACCTGACCTGTTAGCTGGACCCTGGCCATGGCAACATTCCTGGATTATGCTACTTTTTTAACCGCTTCA
This sequence comes from Bombina bombina, assembly GCF_027579735.1. Classification (NCBI taxonomy): domain Eukaryota; kingdom Metazoa; phylum Chordata; class Amphibia; order Anura; family Bombinatoridae; genus Bombina; species Bombina bombina. Next base: position 791,010,535 of record NC_069503.1, on the reverse strand, counting down.
TTGTGATACACATTTATTGGACTGACTCTTTGGCTTCTCAACTCTGGAAATATGCCCTGACTTATGTATCCGTCTCATCCCTTGGTTTATACACCTGGTTTCAGACTGAATCTCTGAATCTGACTTTTGACTTGTTTACATATTGCCCTTCTAAATTCCTGATTATAGAAAGCTGCTCCTTTCCAGCTCACATAGAAGAAAATTTTCTTTTTATTTTAAACAACTATTTCTATATAAATCTGATGTACTTTTTGTAATACATATATATATATATATATATATATATATATATATGTATATATATATATATATATATATATATATACACGATGGAGGAAGGCACTCACTGGTCTTTTCATTCTCGAGCTAAGCCTTAGGCTGAACTATTTCAAATTCGAAAATTCGTATTATTGCCAAATAAAGGGAACCGCCATGGGTTTGAATGTTGCCCCTTCATTCGCTAATCTTTATATGGAAAACTATGAAGAAGAGATCATGAAGGTGTTCCAGAAGGAAGAAGTCATCGTATACCAGCGCTATATAGATGACCTGTTCATCGTTTGGGGGGGCACGAAGGAATCCCTACAAGAGTGGTTCAACCATTTAAATGGGTTGAACCACCCCATTCAGTTTAAAATGAGCTGCAGTGAAGAAAAGGTGGAGTTTTTGGATCTATGTATCTTTCGAGATGGCATGACTGTAGGAACGACATTATATCAGAAGCCTACAGATAGGAATTCAGTATTACATGCACATAGCTGCCATCCTACATCCCTATTAAAGGCTATACCACAGGGCCAGATGACAGAGTAAACAGAAACAACAGCAATACTGAGGTCATGAAAGTACAGCTACAAGAGATGGCAAAGAGATTTATGGCAAGGGGTTATAAATGGGATTATCTCCTGGCATGCATGAGGGAACAGGATGATCCTAATAAGGGACCCACAAGGGATGATACACAAAGGATGACATTTGTAACCAGATACTGCCCAGATACAAAGAACATAGGACAGTGTCTACGGACCCACTGGCACATTATCAAGGATGATACAGGTCTTCCATTTGGTGAATGGGGGAGTCCAAGAGTGGGGTTCAAGAGAAATCGGAATTTGAGGGACCAACTGGTGATAACGGACCCCAAACACTGTTATGATAGAAAAACCTGGCTATCCTCGAATAAGAAGGGATGTTATCGCTGCAGTGGTTGCACTACCTGCCATGTGATGATTCCTGGGGCCACATTTGGTCATCCTGACACGAATTTATTCTTTAAGATTCAACATTATTTGACCTGTACCACAACCTATGTGGTCTACTTAATCAACTGCCCATGTGGTTTATTCTACGTGGGGAAAACAGTGGATGACATTCGCACCCACATGGCCAACCACCGGTCGGCCATCAGGACAGCCATCAAAAATCACGGAAGTGAACAACCAGTGGCACACCATTTCGCTATTAGTGGACACAGCATACAGGATTTAAGGTTTAAGATCATAGACCATGTCCCCATCCCCTCCAGGGGTGAGGACCGGGACAATAAATTACTGCAAGTTGAATCCAAGTGGATCTTCCGTCTTAATACCATACGCCCGAAGGGACTGAATGTGAACTTGGATTGGCACTGTTTCCTTTAAATTTAAAAATTGGAGAACTTTATGGAACTCAAGTGGATGACTATGAAGAAGCAGGATTGAAAGGTTCATGGGATAGATGAATTTCCTATCTATAGAGCTCTACCTATGAGAGTCGATGATCTATTCTTCTTCATATCTAACCTCTTCCTTTTGTCTGCTTCATTCCTCTCTTGTTCTCTTTTCACTATGGGGTTTGTCTTTGTTCTCTTGCTTACCTTTTTTCTTTTTTTCTCTTGTTTCTTTTCTGTTTCTTCACTATGAGGGGGTGGTCTTTGTTCTCTTCTTCTCTTTCTTTTTCTCTCTCTTTTTTTCTCTCTCTTTTTCTCGTTTTCCGCTTGTGTTGTTTCTTTTCCTTGTTCTTTTATTTTTTCTTTTATTTTTTCTTTTATTTTTTCTTTTATTTATTATTATTTTTTCTTTCATTATTTTTATTTTTATTATTATTTTTATTTTATTATTTCTATTATATATATATTTTCATTTATATTCACATTATCTTTATTTCTATTTATTTTATATTTACTTTATATTTTATCTATTTATTTGTGTATTTTTATGTGTATTGCTTATTTCACTTTATTTTATTTGTTTACTTACTCTTTTTATACATTTGTTTATGATTGCTTTTGAGCATTACTTTGGTGTTCTGAGAGGTTATTAGGATTGTAAATTCAGTGGCTCTATCTATGGATTTAACTATGTACCATATCAATACAAACAGCTGCATTAACAACATATGCCACTTTGAGTCACTCTTACTTAGTATAGTATCCATTCCATGATTCACTGTATTGGGCTGTACAGGGTTCAGATTTACATCTGTACCGATAGTAACGGCAGTTTCTTTTCCGAATTTAGTCCAATAGTGTATAGTGTCACTATGGCAACCTGGTATTTAACATGGCGTGTAGCCGCATGACGTCATCACACAGAGTCGGGTGTGTGCGTCTCAGAAGTCCGTCTGGTGGCCATGCTGCTAGCCCAGGTATGTGGTGTATGTGATATGATCACGTTGGTAAAATGGCATGTTGTGTGTGATCTTCTTTAAGTAAATAAGAGAGTGAGTTACTATTGCGCTACACTGAGTTTAACATTACTTTTGTTGGTGTATGAGACCCAGGCTGTACCAGCAGCCGCATTGTCTTATTTTATTTTATTTTATTTTTTTTGTTATAAGAGGCAATTATGAATACTCTGCCCATATTATGCATTAATAACAGTATTGTCTTATCATTTCAGAAGTGGCGATCATGAATGGTCTTTTGACTTGTTTACGTATTACCCTTCTAAATTCCTGATTATGGAAAGCTGCTCCTTTCCAGCTCACATAGAAGAAAATTTTCTTTTTATTTTAAACAACTATTTCTATAGATATCTGATGTACTTTTTGTAATACATAAATATATATATATATATATATATATATATATATATATACACGATGGAGGAAGGCACTCACTGGTCTTTTCATTCTCGAGCTAAGCCTTAGGCTGAACTATTTCAAATTCGAAAATTCGTATTATTGCCAAATAAAGGGAACCGCCATGGGTTCGAATGTTGCCCCTTCATTCGCTAATCTTTATATGGAAAACTATGAAGAAGAGATCATGAAGGTGTTCCAGAAGGAAGAAGTCATCGTATACCAGCGCTATATAGATGACCTGTTCATCGTTTGGGGGGGAAAGAAGGAATCCCTACAAGAGTGGTTCAACCATTTAAATGGGTTGAACCACCCCATTCAGTTTAAAATGAGCTGCAGTGAAGAAAAGGTGGAGTTTTTGGATCTATGTATCTTTCGAGATGGCATGACTGTAGGAACGACATTATATCAGAAGCCTACAGATAGGAATTCAGTATTACATGCACATAGCTGCCATCCTACATCCCTATTAAAGGCTATACCACGGGGCCAGATGACAAGAGTAAACAGAAACAACAGCAATACTGAGGTCATGAATGTAAAGCTACAAGAGATGGCAAAGAGATTTATGGCAAGGGGTTATAAATGGGATTATCTCCTGGCATGCATGAGGGAACAGGATGATCCTAATAAGGGACCCACAAGGGATGATACACAAAGGATGACATTTGTAACCAGATACTGCCCATATACAAAGAACATAGGACAGTGTCTAAGGACCCACTGGCACATTATCAAGGATGATACAGGTCTTCCATTTGGTGAATGGGGGAGTCCAAGAGTGGGGTTCAAGAGAAATTGGAATTTGAGGGACCAACTGGTGATAACGGACCCCAAACACTGTTATGATAGAAAAACCTGGCTATCCTAGAATAAGAAGGGATGTTATCGCTGCAGTGGTTGCACTACCTGCCATGCGATGATTCCTGGGGCCACATTTGGTCATCCTGACACAAATTTAATCTTTTAAGATTCAACATTATTTGACCTGTACCACAACCTATGTGGTCTACTTAATCAACTGCCCATGTGGTTTATTCTACATGGGGAAAAAAGTGGATGACATTCGCACCCACATGGCCAACCACCGGTCGGCCATCAGGACAGCCATCAAAAATCACGGAAGTGAACAATCAGTGGCACACCATTTCGCTATTAGTGGACACAGCGTACAGGATTTAAGGTTTAAGATCATAGACCATGTCCCCATCCCCTCCAGGGGTGGGGACCGGGACAATAAATTACTGCAAGTTGAATCCAAGTGGATCTTCCGTCTTAATACCATACGCCCGAAGGGACTGAATGTGAACTTGGATTGGCACTGTTTCCTTTAAATTTAAAAATTGGAGAACTTTATGGAACTCAAGTGGATGACTATGAAGAAGCCGGATTGAAAGGTTCATGGGATAGATGAATTTCCTATCTATAGAGCTCTACCTATGAGAGTCGATGATCTATTCTTCTTCATATCTAACCTCTTACTTTTGTCTGCTTCATTCCTCTCTTGTTCTCTTTTCACTATGGGGTTTGTCTTTGTTCTCTTGCTTACCTTTTTTTCTTTTTTTCTCTTGTTTCTTTTCTGTTTCTTCACTATGAGGGGGGTCTTTGTTCTCTTCTTCTCTTTCTTTTTCTCTCTCTTTTTTTCTCTCTCTTTTTCTCGTTTTCCGCTTGTGTTGTTTCTTTTCCTTGTTCTTTGATTTTTTTTCTTTTATTTTTTCTTTTATTTATTATTATTTTTTCTTTCATTATTTTTATTTTTATCTTTTATTATTTTATTATTTCTATTATATATATATATATATTTTCATTTATATTCACATTATCTTTATTTCTATTTATTTTATTTTTACTTTATATTTTATCTATTTATTTGTGTATTTTTATGTGTATTGCTTATTTCACTTTATTTTATTTTATTTGTTTACTTAATCTTTTTATACATTTGTTTATGATTGCTTTTGAGCATTACTTTGGTGTTCTGAGAGGTTATTAGGATTGTAAATGCAATGGCTCTATCTATGGATTTAACTATGTACCATATCAATACAAACAGCTGCATTAACAACATATGCCGCTTTGAGTCACCCTGACTTAGTATAGTATCCATTCCATGATTCACTTTATTGGGCTGTACAGGGTTCAGATTTACATCTGTACCGATAGTAACGGCAGTTTCTTTTCCGAATTTAGTCCAATAGTGTATAGTGTCACTATGGCAACCTGGTATTTAACATAGCGTGTAGCCGCATGACGTCATCACACAGAGTCGGGTGTGTGCGTCTCAGATGTCCGTCTGGCGGCCACGCTGCTAGCCCAGGTATGTGGTGTATGCGATATGATCACGTTGGTAAAATGGCATGTTGTGTGTGATCTTCTTTAAGTAAATAAGAGAGTGAGTTACTATTGCGCTACACTGAGTTTAACATTACTTTTGTTGGTGTATGAGCCCCAGGCTGTACCAGCAGCCGCATTGTCTTATTTTATTTTTATTTTTTTTGTTATAAGAGGCAATTATGAATACTCTGCCCATATTATGCATTAATAACAGTATTGTCTTATCTTTTCAGAAGTGGCGATCATGAATGGTCTTGTAACTCTGCCCATATTACGTGATATTCTTGAGACCAGTTGGTTTAATTAGAATCTATATTCATGTTATCCAGGGGGCTGACAATGTGCATATATTTCTATTGTGCACATTATGGTATAGTCACAATTACACTTTTATACAGATACAACACATGTGTTAGGGGACACACAGGTATTTATTTCACATTTTTTGTGAGTAGGAGAATCTGTGCTCTATTCTCCTTATATTTCTAACATACCAGTATGATACATTTATCACTACACCTGACTGTCTCTTTTTTACTCTTGTTTACTTTATAAGATTTTATTTATATGCTGTTTTTTAATATAAGCTTGTCCACATGTGTTCTTTGATGTTTTGCTTAAATTGATTTTTGAATATGTTTAAATGTGGGTAATTTATACTTTTTGTAACAACAGTAGTTGTTACCATTTGCATGATTGACGCTGGTCACATGATTAGAATGTTGTTGAGGATCACTATGGCAACTGTTTTGGCGCAATTTTCACTGGGAGGTGTTTGTTTGGCTTTATATGTTCAGTCACTTGCAGTTTATTCTTTGTCTGAGGAAGGGGAGTGTGTCCCCGAAACGTCACGCTAAATAAAGTTTTTTTTTTTTTTATGAAAAGACCAGTGAGTGCCTTCCTCCATCGTGTATATTTACCTGCTGGCACCCTGGCATTAGGATTTTGAAAGTGAGAGTGCTCTCTATCTATATATATATATATATATATATATGCAAAGAAGACAAGCACTCCAGATAACAAGTCACAAGTGCCTGGGGTGCAACAGAGAGAATTGCAGAAGCAAAAGAAGGAGTGCACTCACCAGGACTTTTCAGGACTTTAGCCCGGCTAAATTTTGCAAAAACACATCTGAAGTTTCAAAAAAGCATGTTGCAAAAGGTTTTCTGGTCTGATGAAACCAAAGTTGAACTTTTTGGCTATAATTCCAAAAGATATGTTTGGCGCAAAAACAACACTGCATATCACCAAAAGAACATGATACCCACAGTGAAGCATGGTGGTGTCAGCATAATGTGTTGGGGCTGTTTTTCTTCAGCTGGAACTGGGGCCTTAGTTGAGCTAGAGGGAATTATGAACAGTTCCAAATACCAGACAATATTGGCACAAAACCTTCAGGCTTCTGCTAGAAAGCTGAACATGAAGAGGAACTTCATCTTTCAGCATGACAACGACCCAAAGCATACATCCAAATCAACAAAGGAATGGCTTCACCAGAAGGAGATTAAAGTTCTGGGATGGCCCAGCCAGAGCCCAGACCTGAATCCAGTTAAAAATCTGTGGGGTGATCTGAAGAGGGCTGTGCACAGGAGATGCCCTTGCATTCTGACAGATTTTTTTGCAGTGTTTTTGCAAAGAAGAGTGGGCAAATCTTGCCAAGTCAAAATGTGCCATGCTGAAAAACTCATACCCAAAAAGACTGAGTGCTGTAATAAAATCAAAATGTGCTTCAATAAAGTATTAGTTTAAGGGTGTTCACACTTATGCAACCATATTATTTTAGTTTTTTATTTTCCTTTACCTAAAAGATTTCAGTTTGTTTTTCAATTGAGTTGTACAGTTTATAGGTCACATTAAAGGTAGAAAAAGTTCTGAAATGATTTATCTTCGTCTCATTTTTTTTACATCACAGAAACCTGCCATTTTGACAGGGGTGTGTAGACTTTTTATATCCACTGTGTGTGTGTATATATATATATATATATATATATATATATATATATATATATATATATATATATATATATATATATACTTGTTGCAGATAAATACTGTACATTGGAATTTCTATTTAAAATACATAGAATATTATTTTATTTCGTGATTCAGATAGAGCATGAAATTTTAAGCAACTTTCTAATTACTCCTATTATCTAATTTTCTTCATTCTCTTGGTATCTTTTTTTGAAATGCAAGAATGTAAGTTTAGATGCCGGCCCATTTTTGGTGAACAACCTGCGTTATTCTTGCTGATGGATATATTCACCCATCAATAAACAAGTGCTGTCCATGGTTCTGAACCAAAATAATAGCTTAGATGCCTTCTTTTTCAAATAAATATAGCAAGAGAACAAAAAAAATTGATAATAGGAGTAAATAAGAAAGTTGCTTAAACTTTCATGCTCTATCTGAATCACAAAAGAAAGAATTTGGGTTCAGTGTCCCTTTAAATGTAAAATATTTACAGTATATATACAGTAAAACACACTATTAAAATTTAAGTTGAATACAAATTATTTTTTATGTTTTCAATAATTTGAGTGGTAAGGGCTCCAAGTATATATGCATATATGTGTTTATATTTGTATATATGTATGTGTATATACACATATAAACACATATTTGCACAAGTATACACATATATACATATGTGTATATATACATTCATACAAACACATATATATATGTATGTACAGTATATATCCATTAAAGCCATTTCCATTCAAATATCTTGTCACATACCATATACCTTTTAACCCTTAACTCTTTTTTTAAAATATTTAAATGAATCATTTTTATTAGCTAGTGTATATATGAGTGTAACTAATTAATTGAATGTATTTATGTTGTTTTTGGTGCAATTTTTTTATTGAGCACTAAAGCTAAATAAGTGAGGATTTTAATCGTGCTAACCCCCAATGCAAGAGGATGTCTACAGAAAAAAGCCAAATGGGTTATATAGTATGATGATATGAAATTTAGGCTGGAGATAGGTGTTTTTTTTTTTGTTTTTTTGTTTTTTGGGCTATACCTTTAAACAAAAAAAGTTTAATGTTTAATTTAAAATAAATAACCATGTAGTATCTCAGATCATTATATTTTCTGAGTACCTGCCACATGCTCAACAATTGTTTTAATTGGATTGCTGCATTTTGAAAATCAGAAATCAGATTCATGCACTGTACAAAATCATTATATTTAATTGTCATATGAAGATGTTTTTGCAGATTGTACAGTCAGGAAGTATATTTTATGTGTTTCTTATTTAGTAGCATGCCTTATGCATATGAATCTGGCCTAGACTAGCCTGACCTCACAAAACTGCCTGACTGCAAATATTACAATCAGCTCAGTTGGTCTTTGAAATGAGTTTATTGACATTAGTGAAAAACCTCTAGGAAAAACTCTACTTAAAAATAAGTGATTTAAAGGGACATTAAACCCACATTTTTTATTTCATGATTCAGATATAGAATACAATTTTTAAAAAGTTTCCAATTTACTTCTATTATCACATTTGATTTCATTCTCGTGTTATTCTTTGTTGAAGAGATAACTAGGTAGGTAGCATGCACATGCCTGGAGCCCTACACGACAGGAAGTAGTGTTGCCATCTAGTGCACCTGCCAATGTATAACATTGTTGCAAAACTGCTGCCATATAGTGCTGCAGACATGTGCACACTCTTGAGCTTACATTTCTGCTTTTTAACCAAGGAGAACAAGAAAACAAAGGTAAAAAAGATTAGAAATGGGAAGCTCACCACATCTAAAGGGCCACTAATACAATTGTTTTAATATATATCATATTTACTATTATATATTAGTCAGATTGTCTGATGCTAATCAAATAGGTTTTGCTAATAATAATTTAAAATAGGGGGGTGCTAACTGTCTGAAATGAATAAAGGTAATGAGGAAAGAAAAGTGACAGTATACTATCACTCTTGTGGATGCCAATAAATACATATAAATATATGACATGGAGGGCCACCTGTATCAGGAATCTAATAAAACATAGTTTTTTTTAGATAAATTATTTAAAAAATAATAATATATACATATGAATGCATAGTGTGTGCTTTAAAACTTAGATTAAGGAAATTGTATATGGGGGACAATTGTCCACAGAAGCACTATCAATTTATACGGAATCTATTATACTGCAACTCACACAGCTAAGCGCAAACTCAAAGTCTCACAGAATTGCATAAACAATTATCTACAAAGGAGATTGACCCCGCCAACAAATTAACTACAAAAATGCAATCTAGAGCAAAAGTAAGCAGCGCTCTGTGTAAGTGCAGATTAGGCTGGGTATTAGCCCAATAGACAGTAAGTAAACCAAACTATAGTTGTGGAAATTGCCCCCAAACACGTGTGTCTTCCTGGGCTCCCGGTGCTACAGGCTGGATTATACAGACCGGTGCTGTTGCTGAAGACAACGCTGCTCCTATACACGGACCCCTGTTACTGGTAAGTGCCATCTCTCCTTCTATTATTTTTTAAATTAGAAAGTTGTTCGCAATTTTATTTTCTATTTAAATGGTACGGTTCGGAAATTCGGAATTTCGGTATGTGTTGTGTATTAGACTAGTATTATGTACTGTATATTAGGTGTAACCCATAGCAAAGTGATATAACCTAATATACTGTACAATACTAGTGTAATCCATGGCCATCCGAATCTACCGAATAAATCCAAACTAATTCGGATTTATTTGGCAGATTCGGCACTATTTCAATTCGGAAATTTGAATCGATCCGAAACATATCGCACATTTCTAAAACACATCTCCAGGGAATATTATTTGGAAAGAGAGCTCTTAAAAACATATTTCACCTGCATAATTGTCCACCTATTGGCTAATTATTTATATCTAGTCATTAGTAAATGGGAAAAATGTCATCATTGTTTTTAAAAAGCCGTCACACCTATTAATATAGTTGGTTGCTTTTATTACAACCCAATGTAAGCATTTTTTTTAATATTATTACAATATTCAGGATTGAAAGTTTATTAAAAAATGTCCAAAAATATTCCCATGCCAGGTGAAATGAGTTAAAATAGCTGTTTTTTGTTGAATTTATTTATGGTTCAGGCTCCCTGAACTCATGTTACTGTCTAGCTGTCACAATTAAGGCATTTTTTTTCAAGCTTGCATAAAGCAGTTTGCCCTTGTGAGACTTTTTCCAATGGAACCTGGAAGGACAGCTCCCCTAAGAGAAACTCTATGAGCTACAGCTAAATTTACATAACCAAAGTATGAGCTCTATAATGATATGTATTAAAAGCTCACAGTGATATTTTTAGTTGCGCAATGATATTGTCAAATATGATCAAGATCTTTGTGTGAGCCTCTTAGATAATGATAAACTGATATTGTAACAACATAGAGGATCAGCTCAAGATACTTATAATGAGGATATTGTACTGGTATTACAGTAAAAGGCTCATGCTAAGATGAATACTAATAAGATATGCATAATGCATTGCCATTCTTGTAACAAGGCTTGGTAAACATTTTTTACTGTTGAAACAGTTTGTGTAATTGTTAACTCATAATATAAATAACATGATCTGTTAACAAATGGAAACATAAATTATACTAATAAAAGTCAACTAAGTTATTTAATATCATAGATAGTTGAATTCCCCATTTTGGGCCAGATTACAAGTGGAGCGCTTACAGTTATGCATGAGCAATAAGGGGTATATTGTTCCTCTGGTTTTCAGCTTGTATTACAAGTTGAAAGTAAACGTGATCGCTTGAGCACAATCGTGATTTATGCTAGAATCACTTGAGCACAATCGTGATTTACGGTAGAAGGAATACTTATTTTGTAAATAAGTTTTCATTCAACTCCCATATTTAATATCCTTATCAGTATTATGTAGTCGATAAACCACAATGATATTAGAATGAGACGTGGCATCTTTAATAAATGTATCATACATGTAATTAAATGTATCATTATGAGAATACAAACGTAATATGTAAGTAACATGGTAATTTCACACAACAACCACTAGATGAAGTATGTGTATAGCCAGGGGCTCTTTGGCACCAAAAAAATATTTAAAAGTCTTGTAAAAGTGTATAATGTGCCTGGGGGAAGAGGAGGAGTCTGGAGTAAGAGAGTGTGCTCCGGGCTACCACACCCTGTAGCTTGATCCTAGGCGGGGTTTTTTTCGTGCCTGGCTCTTCCCTAGCCTTGGGAAATCTTTGCTACAGCACAAGAAAAAAGAATATTCCATCCGTGCTACCCCGGCAGCGCAAGACGCCATCTGCGCCAAATAAGATCTGACCCACCAAGAGCTTACTTTGTCTGGCAGACTACCTATGTAAGCTCCTCTTCTGGTGGAGGAAACAGGAAAATCCGAAGGCGGGCTTCCCACTCATAACGCTGCCATCGGAGTGGGGTAAGCAGCCCAGAGATATTGTACATATTTACAGCCCCATCACAGTGGTGACCACCCGCAACTCACCCAATTTAACCATCGAAACTGGAAATGTCAACAAGGCTTTTGTGAACTGAAAGCATCCGGCTGGAGCGGTGCCGGCATCCGAGACGAGGCTCTGCAGGATCAGCTGTTATCCCCACCCACCGGTGCTGCGAGTGAGGATTGAGCAGCGCAAGTCCTGGTTATCCCTGGCTCCCGCGAAAGGCATCTTCAAAGAGATTTCACCCCTATCAGTTGCGACGGACCTACCCCACCGATGTTGCGAGGTAGCTGCTGCAGGATAAGCCGATGATTAAGGGGTAAAAGACCTGCAAAACCCTCAAGAACCGAGGTGATTAAAGCTAGCCTGGAAACAGTATCTAGCAACAAGCAAAAAGCCAAGAATAAGTTTAAGGTATCTAAGAATCACTCTAACTATACTGCTTTCACAATAATTTTTCTGCTGATTATCAATGACTATTCTTCTTTGAACTCAATTGCTGCTGTTAGTTTAACATCAAGTGTAACACAGGACAACATTTAGCTTAGATCTAGGTTATTAGTTGTGGCAGCCCCGGTCCTTGTTTTTGTGGCACTAGATCATAATTCGCACACTGGTTATCCCGGTCTGAAAATTTAACGGTCATCACTTCACTATATTTCACCTTAACTGTATTTTTGAAGAGGCTAAATGGTTTTTTGTTTCCCTCTCCTATTTATCACTTTCGTGGCACCCTATCTGATAGGCACGTTCCCCTGGCACTTCACTTGCTAGCACTTCCCTCCCCCCCTTTTTTTTTTTTTTCCTCTCCCTCCTTCACTAAAGCACTTCCTTCACAGTAGGGCACGCCCCTAATCACTTAACTACTCTGCGCTCATTGCACGTAACTTTTAGTACACTTCCTTGGTTGTGTATGGATAAATATATCACTTCACCTTCACTCACGGGGAAAAATATTCCGGGTATGGCCGCCAAGAACAAGGACCGTAAGAACAAAATCTCGCCAGGGACGCCGGCAGATACACCTATAGAATCTACACCATCGAAGTCCCAAAATCTAATGACTCTAAACGAAACAACAAATCTTGTTGCAAGTATATTAGAAGCTATTACTCCGAAATTTGATTTACTGAAAAATGAAATAAGACAAGATATCTCCCTACTTACCGTAGAGGTCAGACAATTTTCGAAAAGAATCCAAGAAGCAGAACAGAGAATCTCAGATTTAGAGGATACGTCAAATGGTTATTTTTCTAAGATTGAAGATCACCAATCTGAGATTCTGAAATTAAAAGCTAAGGTAGAAGATTTAGAAAATAGATCAAGGAGGAATAACCTCAGAATTATTGGTTTTCCAGAATCAGTTAAGCAGGACGAGCTCATGCAGGTTATGACACACACCTTACCAAAATTGTTAAAAATTCCCCCAGCACAAACACTCATCGCTATTGAAAGAGTGCACAGACTGGGGAGGGCTCCTGAATCTTCAACCAATCTCGCCAGACCCAGACCAATTATCGCAAAATTCTTGAACTATCAGGACAAAGAATTGCTTCTTCAATTTTACCGAAAACACCAACCCATTTTTTATAATGGGAATAACATTTTGTTATTTCAAGATTTCGCCTTAGAAACCTCCGTAAAGAGGAAGGAGCTCTCTCTGGTCTGTGGTAGGATGCTGAAGATGGGCTGGCAAGCTACGGTTAAACATCCAGCCAAACTTAGGCTTACACACGATGGTCAAACGTTTTTTTTTTATTTGGCAGCTGATGCCGAAAAAAAGATAGTGGAATATGGGGCTAACTGTTAAATTTATTGTAAAAAATAAGAATTGTATCAATTATACTAATGATGATAAAGGGTTCAATTTTTTTTTTTCTCTCTCTTTCTCCTCTATCCTCTGGCTCTCCCGCCCCTCCCTCCCCCTCCCGCCCGGGCTTTAGAGGGTATAAGAGTTACTTTTGTATAATCACTCCTCCTTGATAAGATACATGAATAATCTTAGGAATAAAGATATTAAAATCACGTCATGGAATATTGGAGGGATTGCATCTCCCATCAAACGAAAAACAATCTTGACACATTTGCAGAAAACCAAGTCCCTAATAGCGCTACTCCAGGAAACACACCTTAACGCAGAGGAATCGTTAAAATTGAAATCCTCCTGGGTGGCGGAATGTATTTTCGCTCCTTCAGCTAATAGGAGTAAGGGGGTTGCAATCCTGATTGGTAAGAAAAATTAGACACTCTGATAGACCCAGACAGCAGATTTATAATCTTAAAACTAAAAATTGCCAACTCAATTTTTACTATATGCAATTTGTATGCACCAAACATAATTGAGGTGGAATAACGCTGACTTTAAGAAATGTCCAAAATGTAGTCTATTAGCGGCTGACTTACTGCATATGATATGGTCTTGCCTGAAAATAGAACAATTCTGGCATAAACTAGAGTTTTGGCTAGTGAAAGTGGTAAAAATTAAACCTCCCAAATTTACTCCGTTAAACATAATTTTTCTGTCCAATAACAAGGAGGATTTCAGAGATGCTAAGTTATTAAATCTTGTAGTTTTCGCCGCAAGAAATCTGATTTTTAAAAAATGGAAATCAAGATTTATACCCACAGTAAATGAAGTCAAAAACTATCTCAAAAAGCAATATAGGATAGAA